>NC_073691.1:1250114-1266157 GCF_029784155.1 Uranotaenia lowii
TAGGAAAAGTCGGATGTTATTCGAACGTTTAAACACACAAAAAGTCTCCAGCCAAAAATGACAAAAATGACAAAAATGACAAAAATGACAAAAATGACAAAAATGACAAAAATGACAAAAATGACAAAAATGACAAAAATGACAAAAATGACAAAAATGACAAAAATGACAAAAATGACAAAAATGACAAAAATGACAAAAATGACAAAAATGACAAAAATGACAAAAATGACAAAAATGACAAAAATGACAAAAATGACAAAAATGACAAAAATGACAAAAATGACAAAAATGACAAAAATGACAAAAATGACAAAAATGACAAAAATGACAAAAATGACAAAAATGACAAAAATGACAAAAATGACAAAAATGACAAAAATGACAAAAATGACAAAAATGACAAAAATGACAAAAATGACAAAAATGACAAAAATGACAAAAATGACAAAAATGACAAAAATGACAAAAATGACAAAAATGACAAAAATGACAAAAATGACAAAAATGACAAAAATGACAAAAATGACAAAAAATGACAAAAATGACCAAAATGACAAAAATGACAAAAATGACAAAAAGGACAAAAATGACAAAAATGACAAAAATGACAAAAATGACAAAAATGACAAAAATGACAAAAATGACAAAAATGACAAAAATGACAAAAATGACAAAAATGACAAAAATGACAAAAATGACAAAAATGACAAAAATGACAAAAATGACAAAAATGACAAAAATGACAAAAATGACAAAAATGACAAAAATGACAAAAATGACAAAAATGACAAAAATGACAAAAATGACAAAAATGACAAAAATGACAAAAATGACAAAAATGACAAAAATGACAAAAATGACAAAAATGACAAAAATGACAAAAAATGACAAAAATGACAAAAATGACAAAAATGACAAAAATGACAAAAATGACAAAAATGACAAAAATGACAAAAATGACAAAAATGACAAAAATGACAAAAATGACAAAAATGACAAAAATGACAAAAATGACAAAAATGACAAAAATGACAAAAATGACAAAAATGACAAAAATGACAAAAATGACAAAAATGACAAAAATGACAAAAATGACAAAAATGACAAAAATGACAAAAATGACAAAAATGACAAAATGACAAAAATGACAAAAATGACAAAAATGACAAAAATGACAAAAATGACAAAAATGACAAAAATGACAAAAATGACAAAAATGACAAAAATGACAAAAATGACAAAAATGACAAAAAATGACAAAAATGACAAAAATGACAAAAATGACAAAAATGACAAAAATGACAAAAATGACAAAAATGACAAAAATGACAAAAATGACAAAAATGACAAAAATGACAAAAATGACAAAATGACAAAAATGACAAAAATGACAAAAATGACAAAAATGACAAAAATGACAAAAATGACAAAAATGACAAAAATGACAAAAATGACAAAAATGACAAAAAATGACAAAAATGACAAAAATGACAAAAATGACAAAAATGACAAAAATGACAAAAATGACAAAAATGACAAAATGACAAAAATGACAAAAATGACAAAAATGACAAAAATGACAAAAATGACAAAAATGACAAAAATGACAAAAATGACAAAAATGACAAAAATGACAAAAATGACAAAAATGACAAAAATGACAAAAATGACAAAAATGACAAAAATGACAAAAATGACAAAAATGACAAAAATGACAAAAATGACAAAAATGACAAAAATGACAAAAATGACAAAAATGACAAAAATGACAAAAATGACAAAAATGACAAAAATGACAAAAATGACAAAAATGACAAAAATGACAAAAATGACAAAAATGACAAAAATGACAAAAATGACAAAAATGACAAAAATGACAAAAATGACAAAAATGACAAAAATGACAAAAATGACAAAAATGACAAAAATGACAAAAATGACAAAAATGACAAAAATGACAAAAATGACAAAAATGACAAAAATGACATAAATGACATAAATGACATAAATGACAAAAATGACAAAAATGACAAAAATGACAAAAATGACAAAAATGACAAAAATGACAAAAATGACAAAAATGACAAAAATGACAAAAATGACAAAAATGACAAAAATGACAAAAATGACAAAAATGACAAAAATGACAAAAATGACAAAAATGACAAAAATGACAAAAATGACAAAAATGACAAAAATGACAAAAATGACAAAAATGACAAAAATGACAAAAATGACAAAAATGACAAAAATGACAAAAATGACAAAAATGACAAAAATGACAAAAATGACAAAAATGACAAAAATGACAAAAATGACAAAAATGACAAAAATGACAAAAATGACAAAAATGACAAAAATGACAAAAATGACAAAAATGACGAAAATGACAAAAATGACAAAAATGACGAAAATGACAAAAATGACAAAAATGACAAAAATGACAAAAATGACAAAAATGACAAAAATGACAAAAATGACAAAAATGACAAAAATGACAAAAATGACAAAAATGACAAAAATGACAAAAATGACAAAAATGACAAAAATGACAAAAATGACAAAAATGACAAAAATGACAAAAATGAGAAAAACGACAAAAATGACAAAAATGACAAAAATGACAAAAATGACAAAAATGACAAAAATGACAAAAATGACAAAAATGACAAAAATGACAAAAATGACAAAAATGACAAAAATGACAAAAATGACAAAAATGACAAAAATGACAAAAATGACAAAAATGACAAAAATTACAAAAATGACAAAAATGACAAAAATGACAAAAATGACAAAAATGACAAAAATGACAAAAATGACAAAAATGACAAAAATGACAAAAATGACAAAAATGACAAAAATGACAAAAATGACAAAAATGACAAAAATGACAAAAATGACAAAAATGACAAAAATGACAAAAATGACAAAAATGACAAAAATGACAACAATGACAAAAATGACAAAAATGACAAAAATGACAAAAATGACAAAAATGACAAAAATGACAAAAATGACAAAAATGACAAAAATGACAAAAATGACAAAAATGACAAAAATGACAAAAATGACAAAAATGACAAAAATGACAAAAATGACAAAAATGACAAAAATGACAAAAATGACAAAAATGACAAAAATGACAAAAATGACAAAAATGACAAAAATGACAAAAATGACAAAAATGACAAAAATGACAAAAATGACAAAAATGACAAAAATGACAAAAATGACAAAAATGACAAAAATGACAAAAATGACAAAAATGACAAAAATGACAAAAATGACAAAAATGACAAAAATGACATAAATGACAAAAATGACAAAAATGACAAAAATGACAAAAATGACAAAAATGACAAAAATGATAAAAATGACAAAAATGACAAAAATGACAAAAATGACAAAAATGACAAAAATGACAAAAATGACAAAAATGACAAAAATGACAAAAATGACAAAAATGACAAAAATGACAAAAATGACAAAAATGACAAAAATGACAAAAATGACAAAAATGACAAAAATGACAAAAACGACAAAAACGACAAAAATGACAAAAATGACAAAAATGACAAAAATGACAAAAATGACAAAAATGACAAAAATGACAAAAATGACAAAAATGACAAAAATGACAAAAATGACAAAAATGACAAAAATGACAAAAATGACAAAAATGACAAAAATGACAAAAATGACAAAAATGACAAAAATGACAAAAATGACAAAAATGACAAAAATGACAAAAATGACAAAAATGACAAAAATGACAAAAATGACAAAAATGACAAAAATGACAAAAATGACAAAAATGACAAAAATGACAAAAATGACAAAAATGACAAAAATGACAAAAATGACAAAAATGACAAAAATGACAAAAATGACAAAAATGACAAAAATGACAAAAATGACAAAAATGACAAAAATGACAAAAATGACAAAAATGACAAAAATGACAAAAATGACAAAAATGACAAAAATGACAAAAATGACAAAAATGACAAAAATGACAAAAATGACAAAAATGACAAAAATGACAAAAATGACAAAAATGACAAATATGACAAAAATGGCACTGCTGATAGAAAATGTAAAGATTGTTTTTGGTTCTTTTTGATGAAATATAATTCAAAAGTAACTAGACACAGAACAGTACCAAACGATTTCAATGTGCCTTAAAAAACGTAACATGTCCCAACTATACAAAAGCGCAGGGCGAAAAAAATTCCTGCTCCCGAAAAAGGATTGCTTAACAGATTAAATTAAAACATTTGAAATACGACGACAACGGCAATTTGAAACGATTCATCTCGACGACAAGGGCCGGGCGAAAAAGTTTGAGCTCAGAAAAGAAATTTCCTGTGGTTTCGTGTACAGCTTCTGGTTACGGAAACGTAGAGAATTCACCTAACAGGGTCGCAGGAAAAACTTTAAAGAAAAATTAATCTGAGTTGAACCAACCATCATCTAACTCACTTACGCCATACATCTCCGCGAAACTATCTCTATGGGCAAATTGATTTTGTGTTGCTGTCGGAAAGGGAAAAGTAAAGCATAAGCGTTTTGCATCCTCGAAATAAGTGAAAAAATGTTCTTACCGTTCTGAAGGACCGTAGCTTGTAGGATGAAAAAGCTAACCCGGCTATCGGATAGTACAGTTGGATTAAATATAGCTTGATGAAAAGCTTTCATTGTAATGAAATGCCTGAAATGCTGCAAGAGTCGAAACGAATATTTCCTTCGCTCTTGCATTCGACCGTTATGTATAGGTACGCTTTTGCCCACTCAACGTAGGGTAAAACATTTAAATTTTAATTAATTTTACCGGCAGTAAAAAGCGAACCGATTCAAGAAAATTGTACTTCAAGGGAAGCTGTTCCATCAATCTGAAAGCCAACGTAGAGAAACAATTGTAAAGGAAGGCAGTCTATGTTCGGTGTTCTATAAATAACTATATTATGTTTTTGTTGATTCTATAAAGAATAAATTATATAGAATAATCAGAGTACAGTTGTGTTCCTTTTGCAAATTTTTTGGTTTATTCGGAAAGCTTCAATCGGGTTATTTAATATAATTTCAGGTAATTTAACCTACGGATACTTCGAAGATCCTAAGTTCTACTAAATACCCACTGGACCGAATGAATTTCTATCCAGCTTGTTTTTCTCCAGCGTACCCTGAGGAAACCACTTAAGTCCACTATTAATTATTGTATAGTAAAATGTTCTCTCCCCTCTTCTTCCAGTAACTATCAGCAGATCCAAACCTTGGCCAACAATGGTCACGAAATTGCGCTTGAAACCATCTCGCTCCAGATGGGACTGCAGGACAAGGGTTACGAGGAATGGGTCGGCGAAATGATCGGGATGCGATCGATCCTTAAGCACTTTTCCAACGTGAGTTCCAATGAAATCAACGGAATGCGAGCACCGTTCCTCAAGCCCGGTCGTAACACTCAGTACAAAGTGATCGAAGACTTCGGATTCATCTATGACAGTTCGATCAGTGTTCCGCCAAGCCCCATCCCAGTGTGGCCGTACACGCTGGACTACAAAATCCCCCACGAATGCAAGAGTGGAACTTGTCCAACCAAATCTTTCCCCGGCATTTGGGAAGTTCCGTTGAATGCTCATTTCGTCGAAAGCTACGAGGGAGGTCATTGTCCTTATATGGATCAATGCGTTCTGCATAACCACGATTCGGAGGATGTGTTCGCCTGGTTGCAGGAAGATTTCGAACGATACTATCTGCAGAACAAAGCCCCCTACATGATGCCCTTCCACACCAATTGGTTCCAGATTAAGGAACTGGAACAAGGACTGCTCAAATTCCTCGATTGGACTCAAACTTTGTAAGTATTTCGAATAAAATTATTTATTATTAAAATTATTAGTAAAATAAACTAAACTTACCCTAAACTTCCACAGGCCCGATGTTTGGTTCGTGACGGTAACGCAAGCTCTGACCTGGATCACGGACCCGAAAACGTTGAACCAACTCAACAACTATGAACCATGGAACTGCAAATCGAAGACCACCCAAACGCCTAAACCTTGCAACATTTCCAACAAGTGCGCACTGGCCTTCAAGGAACCGACCTCGAACATCAGCGACACCCGCTACATGGAAACGTGCTTCGAGTGCCCGGCAGTCTATCCATGGCTCGGCGATTCGCAAGGTTCCGGAATTCCCGGACGAGATAACTACATCGACCAGACTGAGGGAGGCGACAGCAAAAGTCCAGCCGATGATTCTGATAACTAAATCATCTCAGAACCAGCTTAAATCAGCAAACGATTTCAAAGCTAACGTTCTGAATTCGCTAGAAGAAATGCATGCTGATCAGCTCACCTAAAGTAAACTTCCTTAAATGTTGTGTTGTTAAAAGCACGGCTCTTAATTTGTTTAAAAGTCCTTTTTAAGTAAAAGTCATAAGAAAAATCCTTTCTTCAGTAGGGTTAAGAGACGAACAACGAAAAAAATACTCATATTTTGAGAGCGTGAGTTTTGTGTGGAAAACACAGATAGCCTGGGGGCATTTGTGAGAGAACCAAATTTTGTAAAACAAATATATAACATCTGACACAATGTCAAGTTAATTTTGCTCCGAAAACCTTACAGACTTAGGAACTGGAGGCCGTCACGTCTACGATAAGCCATTTCCGTCCCCAATAGATGGCTGTTGGCCTTTAATACTGTCCTTGAGGAATACTGGGTCGAGTAGCATTCTATCGCTGCTTGTGTCCCTCCACTTTAACACGCGTTTCGTATCTTTTCATTCAACCTTTCCACTGCTTAAAATCAAAATTGTTCAAAAAAATTTACATTACAATTTATAGTTCACAATCAATAAACACTAAGAATATAATTTTTTTTAGCAACTCTTTGTTCAAGGCTACTTTGATTTAAATCGCAAAAAGTTAAAAACATTAAGTGTTGATTTAATGTTGATTAAAAATTCAGAACCCTGAAAATTATTAACTCAAAATTCGAAATTCCAAAACCAAAATACAAAATTTAAAAAAAACACAATAGTAACTTTTTCTCGCCTTATCAAAATTTTTTGAACCGTGTACCTTCGAAAACCAAATTGCCCATTCTGGCAAATTTCCAAATTTTGTACTGATTTTACACTGAAAAAAAAAATTTTATGTTCAACAACTTTTTCCCCGTGTTCAACCACTTTTGATTTCGTTTCGCCTTGTCAAAATCTTTCGAACTGTGTATTGTAAATACCACCAGGAAACCAAGTTTAACATATATTTGCCCAGTCTCTCTTTCAATTTGAAAGTTCAAAATTCAAAATTTAACATTCAAACATCACATTGAAAACAAAAAATTATTAAAGGTTTATTCAAGATCGAATTCTTAATTGTAAACTCAATCTATCACTTCATAGTAGTTGACTCGTGCTGAATAGAAATTTAGTATGTGATGAAACTGCTTCTAAATAAAATTCTAGTCGCCTATTTTCTACATCTTTCATTTCTTTTTCTTCTACCTTTCTCTCTGCCTATAAAATTTCAAAATCTTAAAATGTTTTTAGTAAAAAGGACATCACTTTTTACCGATAAGGCCGATAAACTAACTAACAAACATAACTAACAGAGATTAAATTCTTCATATGATTGTATATAAATCCTTAATTTTGAATTCTAAATTCTTAGTTCTAAATTCGAAATCCTAAGTTCAAAGTTCTTAATTCTAAATTCTTATTTCTATATCTATATTTCAATTCTAAATTTTAAATTCTTAATTTATGAATTCTAAATTTAAAGTCTGAATTCGCAATTCTAAATTTTAGAATTTTTAGATTTAATTCAAAATTCTTAATTCTTAATCTCAATTCCTAGTTCTGAACTTTAGTTTCTAAATTCATAATTCCAATTTAAGAATTCGAAAATAAAATGTAAATCATGTAGTGTTGTTAACAGTTATTTTTAAATACCAGAAATCTTAAGTTCAGTAATTAACATTTTGAATCATTCAATCAGTTTGAAATTAGATATTTGAGTTAAAAATTAGAAGTACAATACTTTTAAGCGAAATAAAAAAGGAAAAACACATTAAGCCAAAAAAAACAAAATTTGTTTTATATGCATCTGGATTTGTCTAAATACGAATTTCTGTGTTCAAAATTCCATGTTCAAAATTTAAAATTTTAAAAATTTAAGGTTTCTAAAAAGAATAAACCAAATTTCGTACTCCGCATTTTAAAATTCAGATTTAAAAATTCGTATCATCATCAAAATTTAAATACAGAATTTGTATTTTGTATTTTCTATAAGTTCCTCAAATCACAATTAAAAAAGTTTAATTTAATTTATGAGTCTGAATTTTTTATTTCGTAATGTAAAAAAAATATAAAATTAAAATAAAACGAAACATAAGTCAACTATATTAATAATGTACACGTATAGAACTTTCAAAATCTATATATATAAAAATGAATTTCTGTCTGTCTGTCTGTCTGTCTGTCTTTCTGTCTGTCTGTCTGTCTGTCTGTTCCCTATAGACTCAGAAACTACTGAACCGATTTGCGTGAAACTTGGCAGGTGGGGGTATTGGAGGCAGGGGAAGGTTCCTATTATGGTTTGAGACCCCTCCCCCTAACAGGAAGGGGGGGAGGGGCCTCCCAAACAATAGTCAATTTTTTGCATAACTCGAGAACCAATCAAGCAAATGGTATCAAATTTGGCATGGGGGGGTATTTGGGGACGGGGAATATTTATATGAGTATTAGGTACCCCTCCCTCCTCTCTAGGAAGGGGGGAGGGGGGCTACCTTAGAATTTTTCATATAACTCGAAAACTACCCAAGTAACACCGATGGTTTCGTAAGACTCCTCAAGCCCCTTATGAAACCAAAGCTGGAACTAGTAGCGTACTATAAAACTTAAAATGTTACTTGGGTAATCAAGATATTGGAACCAAATTTGGCATGGATAGGTATTTTGATACGAAAAATATTTCAATGATTATTTGAGACCCCTCTCTTTTTCCAGTAGAAAGGGGGAGGGGCCCTCTTTCATATTTTTATACATAACTCAAAAACTAATGAAGCAAATGGAACCAAATTTGGCATGGGAGGGTATTTGGATACGACAAATATTACTATGATTATCTGGGCCCTTCCTCTTTCCAGTAGGGAGATATAAAGGGGGGAGGGGGCCTCTTTTATAATTTTTACATAACTCAATAACTAATTAAGCAAATGGAACGAAATTTGGCATGGGCGGGTATTTGGGAACGTGACATATTCTTATGATTATTTAAGACCCCTTCCTTTTTCCAGCGGGAGAAAGGAAAGAGGGAGGGAAGTTTCATACAGTTATTACTGCATTTCTCAAGAACTAAGGCTATGATCATTTAGTATCCGGGCAGTTACAAACGTGTGTATTTTAAAAACTATTCATTTGATCGAAAAACTTTCTATGAATGAAATGAAAGTGTTAATATGACATTTAATGTAAAAATATAAAAAAAAAATTTATTAACGATTTCAAGAAATACTCTATTTTTTTCATAAATTCTCTTCATTATCTTTGCACACTTTTTTCAGTTATGTATTGATTTATTTTTTTTACCACAAAAGCAAGACCTTTGCAAAATCATGATATTCTTCACAAACTCACCTAGAAAAAGCAATTGGAATCGTGTTGGAACCTTTTCATGAGTACACATCTCGAAGAATTTGATTTCTGAAATCCGGTTTTAACATAAATTTGTATGTCCATCAGAACACATCTGTCATATTGCGTAAAAACCGGATGCACAGATTGCGATCTTTGGAACTTAGTTATTTACATGGTGTCTACTTGACAGGCAACACTTTTTGCCCGCACGGAAATGATTTTTTTTTGCATTATTTAAGGAGTCTGCATTCCCCAATAACCATAGACTTTTTACCATATTTAAGATCTAGGGTTCAACTACGATGCTTAGTTTGAACTTCGTGAGCATCCTTGAGTGGCTCCTCATACTTCTTAACCATTTGGTCCGAAAAAAAATCAGAAAAAATCAACAGTTCATGAGCTTTCAAGTCAACAATGAAGAATTTTCGAGGCGCAAAATGCGTAAAAGGAGCAAATTTGTGCAAAATTATTTTTACGATGTCTTTTTGCATCGTAAATATCTCAAACACACGTTAACTTAAAAATCTATCAAAAATAGGCAATATGGTCCTTTTCATAACCAACAAAACGCTACTAAAGTTTTGCAAATCCGAGCTCAATTAACGTAGATATTACCGAAATAAAGTGCCCGGATACTAAATGATCATAGCCTTACAACAGCAAATGGAGCCAAATTTGGCATGGAACGATATTTGGGTACGAGAAATTCTTCTATGAATATTTGGTATCCCTCACTCCTTCAAAGAGGTGGATGAAAATGGGGAGTAGAGGTCTCCCTTACAATTTTCAGTATAACTAGAGAGTTGATCGATCAAATTGAACCATATTTGGCATGTGAGGATATTTGGATACGAGAAATGTTTCTATTATAAATTGAGGCCCCATCTTTTTTAGCGGAAAGATATAAAGGAGGAAAGGGGGGCTTCCATACAATGTTTTTGCATAACTCGAGAATTAATCGAGCAAATGAAACCAAATTTGACATCAAAAAGCATTTGAGTACGAAAAATACTTTTTCTATGTGAAACAATTCCTTTCTTGCAATAGGATGATAGAATTAGGAATATAGGAGGGGAAGAGGAGGCTTACATTAAACTTTTTTTTTACAAAATCCGAGAAATGGACAAAACTTAACAATCTTAACATGAAAATCATTTTGGTATGATTCTATGATTATATGACACACTTTCAGTGAGTAGGTACAAAGGAGGAGGGAGGTGATCCCAATACAATTTTATTAGCATAAGTTCTAAACGAATAAGTTCTAACGAAGCCAATAAATGGACACAAATATGACATGGAAAAGTACTTGGTTACGAGATATGTTTCTACGATTGTTTTAGACCCTTACGCTTTACAGTGTAGAGATGGGAAGAATCCATATGATGGGAAGATGGGAAGGCTTCATATACATTTCGTTGTAAAGCTTAAAAACTTATCAACCAATCAATGGAACTATATTTGATATAAGAGGATTTCCGGGAACGAAAAAAATGGGTATGATTATTAAAGATCACGACCTCCATTTAGCAGGAGGTGAAAGAAAGAACAGGGGAGGGGGCTCTCTTATCAGTGTTTAGCAAAAATCTAGAACATATCAAGCAAAAACAACCATATTTTATAAGTTAGATTGTTTGCGTACGATTAATTTGGGCCCTCCCAGCTCAGGGTGAAGTTTAAAGAAACAGATTAAAATTATCAGATCTTTAACACAGATTTATAGCTCAAGATTCAAAAAATTAGTTTCAGTCATCTTTGTACTGCAATTCAAAACTCCAGCTGCAGCTCTCATTTTATAGCGGTTGCTTTAGAATTATGTTATAATTTGATTTAAAATAATGCCAACAAAACAATAAAAAATTGAATAATTTCTGAAAATACTATTTGTTTTTGAAAGGTGTAGCAAAGCACACCGGGTCAGCTAGTCTATATATAAATATAAAAATGAATTTCTGCCTGTCTGTCTGTCTGTCTGTCTGTTCCCTATAGACTCGGAAACTACTGAACCGATTTGCGTGAAACTTGGCAGGTGGGGGTATTGGAGGCAGGGCAAGGTTCCTATTATGGTTTGAGACCCCCCCTCTTTCAATAAGGGAGGGAGGGGCCTCCCAAACAAAAGACAATTTTTTGCATAACTCGAGCCCCCATCAAGCAAATGGTATCCAAATTGGCATGGGGTGGTATTTGGGTACGAGGAATATTTCTATGAATATTAGGTACCCCTCCCTCCTCTCAGTGTGGTGATAGGAAGTGGGGAGGGGGGCTACCTAACAATTTTTCGTATAACTCGAAAACTAATCAAGATATTGGAACCAAATTTGGCACGGGAAGGTATTTGGATACGAAAAATATTTCATTGATAATTTGAGACCCCCCCCTCTTTCATATTTTTTTCATAACTCAAAAACTAATAAAGCAAATGGAATTATATTTGGCATGGGAGGGTAATTGGATACGAAAAATATTTCTATGATTATTTGAGACCCATCTCTCTTTCCAGTAAGGAGAAATAAAGGGGGGAGGGGCCTCTTTTATAATTTTTTACACAACTCAAAAACTATTTAAGCAAATCAAACCAAATTTGGCATGGGCGGGTATTTGGGAACGTGACATGTTCTAATGATTGTTTGAGACCCCTTCTTTCTTCCAGCGGGGAGAAAGGAAAGAGGGAGGGGAGTTTCATACAATTTTTAAAGCATAACTCAAAAACTACAACAGCAAATGGAACCAAGTTTGGCATGGAACGATATTTGGGTACGAGAAATGCTTCTTTGAATATTTGGTATCCCTCACTCCTTCAAAGAGGTGGATGAAAAGGGGGAGGAAAGTTCTCCCTTACAATTTTCAGTATAACTGGAGAGTTGATCGAGAAAATTGAACCTTATTCAGCATATGAGGGTATTTGGATACGAGAAATGTTTGTATCATAAGTTGAAGCCCCCCACCTTTTTTCAGCGGAAAGGTATAAAGAGGGATATATTTTGTTTTTGCAAAACTCGAGAATTAATCGAGCAAATGACACCAAGTTTGGCATCGAAAAGTATTTGAGTATGAAAAATATTTTTTCTTTGTGAAACAATTCCTTTCTTGCAGTAGGATGATAAAATTGGGAATATAGGAAGGGAAGAGGAGGCTTACATCAAACTTTTTTTTACAAAATCCGAGAAATGCACAAAACTTAACATGGAAAATCATTTGGGTATGATTCTATGATTATCTGACACACCATTCTCCTTTCAGTGAGTAGGTACATAGGAGAAGGGAGGTGGGCCCAATACAATAGTGTTAGCATAAGTTCTCAATTTATGCTAACGAAGCCAACAAATGGAAACAAATATGGCATGGAAAAGTACTTGGCTACGAGATATGTGTAGGGAACGAGGGCAACATAGGAAGGAATAATAGAAAGAGAGGGAATACTTTTGTAGAGAGAGAAAGAGAGGTTATAGAAGAGGAGAAATGAGTCAAGTTAAGAAATAAAGAGTCAGTCGTATGAATAGCTTTGACAAGGACAGACGGCAGCATAATTCATTTAAACAAAAAAAGATACAAAATGGCTATGCCACGACGGCCGGGACACGACAATATGTTTCTACGATTGTTATAGATCCTTACGCTTTACAGTGTAAAGAGGGGAAGAAAGGAGGAGGCTCCATATAAATTTTGTTGTAAAGCTTAAAAACTGATCACCCATGGAACTATATTTGATATAAGAGGATTTTTGGGAACGAAAAAATTAGGTATGATAATTAAAAACCACGACCTCCATTCAGCAGGAGGTGAAAGTAAGGACAGGGGAGGGGCTCTCTTATCACTTTTTCAGCATAAATCCAGAACATATCAAGAAAAAACAACCATATTTTATAAGTTAGATTGTGTACGATTAATTTGAGACTCTCCAGACAGATTCAAATTATCAGATCTTAAACATAAATTTATAGCGCAAGATTTAGAATATTCGTTTAAGTTATCTTTGTGTTGCAATTAGAAACTCCAGCTGCAGCTCTCATTTTATAGCGGTTGCTTATGAATTATGTGATAACTGGATTTAAAATAATGCCAATAAAACAATAAAAATTTGAATAATTTTTGAAAATATCATTTGATTTTGAAAGGTGTAGCAAAGCACACCGGGTCAGCTAGTTATAAATAAATAAATCAAGTCGTGAATCGTGACGTATCACAAACGACTTGACCGTGTATTCGTTTTTCTCGAAAGAAGCGGTTTCAGTTTCCAAGCGTTCCCTTATTGTCAAACCTCAAAGAAATTTCACAACATAAATGACGTGCACTTTGTGTTTCAGTCTGTGAAAAACAGTATGAATGACGATTCAATTTAGGACCTAATTTCGTCAAATTTCGTCGGAATTTCCGCACCAATCGATTCGTAGATTCGATATCGATCTGCGATGCAAAAGGTTCACAACTAGAACAATCTCTTAAAATGGTGTATGTAGCGAGAGGTAAGCTTGTGACGCTTCAAATAAAACGTCAATGGTGATGTCCTTGAGGGAATCAACCCGAATTCTAATTCCCTATTCCAGATGGAACCGTCCATCAATCGCCACCCTGGAGTCTCCAGCGGTTGTTGGGACTGATTACCGGGTTCTTCAACTTCATCGTCATGTTGTGAGTAATCCATGAAAGATTCAAGCCAAAACAAAAATCATTCATTTCTGTTTCGGTTCGATTGCAGCTTCCGGACGATGTTGGATTTGAATCCAAACAGTTCAACCGACACGGCATACAATGGCTCGGGCCGTGGTGGAGGTGGAGGTGGGGGTGGTGGTCCTCCTCCTCCTGGTGGACCCCGGCAAAGGCCGATCGGGAGAATGATGACCCTGCGGGATTGCACGATTCCCGGAGGCGGATGAGCTCGGTAAAGCGCTGACTCTGGAGCAATCCGGACAGGCGCCGCTTCCCTTCTACCATTAGGTGAACTTTGGTGAATCTAAAAGGTAATTCCTTTTCATATGACGAGTATTCCCTAAACCTACGCTAACACAGGCGGGTTTATTCCGAAGAAGATTCCCAATGTTGACCGTCTTAATACTATGAGGGGGATTTTATATTTTGCATTCTGCTTTTCTGAGGGTGAGCATTGTGCAAAATTTATCCTTTCTTATTTTGATAGCTAAAATTCTCATTTTTTAATCGGTGTACTAGTTTTTCAACATATTTCTGTAAACGAATAAAATACTATCCTTTAGGTGGATGATGATTTTATTTCTGAGAAAAATCATATGACGGGATTGACTTTATCCAGTGGTTTTCTTCGACGTTACAAATAGCATTATAGTAAGGACTCAAACCATGCTCACATTCAGCCCCCGGCGATCCTTTTCGATACACTGGTTGACTGAATATATTGGTGATAGAGTAGTTACAAGCGTAAAGAACAACTTTCAACGTAAATCCAGACACCTTCCGGGGATATATCACAATGCCGCAGCCGATTTTTGTAGTTCTATCGCTCATCATTTGCGTAAAATGTCCGATAGTTGCGCTGTAAAAAAAACAATCAAAATCATTGAACAAAGTCTATCGATGGCTATGAACATAATACTTGGGGGGATTTTCAAATTGGTCCATCACTGCCTGGCTAGCGTCCTTGTACTCGTCGAACCACAGGGTGGTCAATTTTTCCAGAATGTCGAATATGTTCTCCTCAACAGGATAGAATCCGATGGCCAGGTTCTGTCCCGCCTGACGATACTCGTCCGTATTGCGACACTCATCGTGGTTAAACTTGCAGCTCTTGGTGTTGAGTTCCGCTAGCTGGGCTAGCTCGTCGCTCCATTCCTGATGGATAAAGATAAATCAAATAGCAATTATCAACCTCAACTGCAATTCTCAGTTCAGAAAACTTCGAAATATCTCTCCGAATTCCCAAACCACAATTTTCCAAGTTGAGTTTGTGAAGTGCTCTAGGCAACCAAATTCTACCTGTGGCACAAAAAAACAAAACCCCATGGATCTTATTTCGACCTCTTATCAAACTACAAAATTTAATAAAATGTGGTTAAGTTTGAACTTTTTGCTTCCGTGGAACTTCTACGCACCTCCGATGGCGCAGATTTCAATTTAAGTCGCCTGCTTTGGAAATTTACCTCTAGGAACGGATGGAAAAAGAAAAATTTCAGTTGTTTGAAATTGATAAGCACGTGTCCTTAAAAATCGCGCACGGTGCAATGATAGTGTATTTCACTCTCATTCGAAAGTCAATGGTTTAAATTCCCAAGCAAGCCACAGTCAAAAAAGGGTTCAACTGTTAAGTTGTCCTGCGAAGATCAGAAGAAATACGCTGCAAACACTTACCACCGATGGCATCCGCAGGGCTCCCTCAAAACCAGCTAGCGATCCATTGGCCAATCGATTCCTGGCATCATTGTGCAGA
>NC_073691.1:1266657-1291657 GCF_029784155.1 Uranotaenia lowii
TGCACAACATGTTTCGAAATTAAGTATGTTTACACAATGGGGACCAAGTACGAGATATCTCCGCATGTGTTCATTTATAGTAATATCTTACAAATATTCTAGAATGTCCAATAGTTGTTGAGACAAAAAAAAAAATGAATTAAGAAGTTTTCCCGTTTAGATTTCTGTACGGTCCTTAATGTGCTAGTTTTATCGCTTCTGATTTATTTAAGCTTTTGACACTATTCGCTACCATTCACACCCAACTAAAACGTGTATTTTCCTGCCAATAATGCTGCTGATGCCTTTCGAGCTCACTTGTTCATTGTCTTTCTGTTCTTTCTTCCACAGGAATTCCGGTGCGCTTCAACGGGCAGAACGTCAGCTATCTGATGCATCACAAGTTTTGCCTAATCGATACCGATTGGTTGTGCGACCGGTGCTATCACGAAGAGAGGGAGCGCAAAAATGGCTATTGCTGTGATGCTTCTTCAGCTGAAGCCGGAGCCGGAGCGGGTGATTCGGGGGCTCCGGCCACCCCAGCTACTGCTGGTAGAGGCGCTAGAAGTGGTAACCGAAAGCCTCAGTGTAATCTTCAGCCGCCGTCGGATTCGACGAAGCGGCAGGGTTGTGTGCGTTGCAACCGGAAGCGCAAAAGTGAAGTGGAAAAGTGCAAACTAGCAGCAGTGGGTGCTGTTGGTGGTGTAGGGGAAGGGGGTGTGGCCACCGAGCCCCTTCCGCTGGGGGGTTTAGTTATGAGCGGGTCCACCAATTGGACCATGCAGGCTCTGTCGTGCAATTGGGATAACATGATCGTAACGTCGCTACCGGAGTTGGTAGTTCCGTTCCAGATGGAGTTTCAGCGGCTGTGGAAAGAATTTGCTGCCACAAAGTCGCCCATCGACAGTCCAGCGACCAACGTACACGGTGCCGTCATCAATGGGCACTGATTGATTGATCGAGGAGGAACGCTGCCGAAAAGAAATCAAGGTCAGTTTGAAGAAAAACGAAAAGTTTCTAACCAACGTGGTTTGCACGTGTTCCGAGGCAAGAAAATTGCATTCGAGAGAAACGTTTTGGCTGATGCAATTGCAATGAACAGCTGATTGATGGTTGCAGTTTTCATTTGTATGTAAACAGAGAGGATGAGAGAGGGTTCAATTTGAGTTTTCGCCTCACCACACCGCAGTCAACGAAGCCGGGGGGTGTGTCAAATGATAAGGTGAAAATGACTGTCTGTAGGTTTGTGTCTCAACTGAGGTGAATACACGATACATCGTCTCTGTAGGTTTGCCAGCGCCAATCATAGTACGGCGGTGGATTTAGCAACTCATCAATAGATGATTTTAGTTGCCTGTAGATGTCGTTGCTTCGACTCTCAATGTGTCTTGGGAATCTAAAACCAGGTAGTAGTGTTAAAAATTTCCACAAGGTAGTGTTTGCTATATTTTGAAATGCGACAGTTTCAACGAAATCGAAATCGATCGCTGATTCTGAGTTCAGCTTTAACATGTAAATAAAAAATGATATGCTACCTTAAAAGATATTATATTTTTAACGTCATACAAAAAAGTACCCATGTTAAGGGCGCTTAGCTAAAAATACTGAATCTGTTGCCAGTAAACAAAATGGACAAAGTATTATGATAGAATAATCAAAAATTTCGAAATTATTGAGGATGTTTTCTTAAAATTTTAGAACTACAACTCTGGGATTATCAAATCACCTGTTTTATGGAATTGACCTGAAAAGTAAGAACCATCACACTCATAGTTTCGACAAAATGCAGTCAATACTCTCTACCCAGATTATTCCAACTAGTCAGTCTAAATTTTCTTACTGTACAAAATATTGTTGATGTAGGATGTGGACAGATTTCAAGGATATTCAGAAAAATCACCTTTTCTTTCATCTACAAAACCAATGAGAATTTATTGGAACCAACTGTCCCAAAAAGCTGATCTCTTTGACAGAGAAACATTCTTTCGAATGACAATAAGAACGGCGAAAGTTATGCTCTGTGCTCTAAGAAGCTGAAAAAAGATTAAGCATAGACTCAAGAGAAAAAAAAATCGATCACTGTCATCATTCGGACCCTGTCACCGTAACCATAAACGTACAGGATTCGATCTGATTTTGGGATCTAATTTTTTTTCCTCCCATCTTCCATTATTGAGTTTTATTCTATTTGTGCAAGAAATTAGAGTCCCATTTGTTTGACTTTCTCCTTCGACGGCGTGCAGCCTCGCAAGACCCAAAATTCCTTTTTCGCCTTTTGTGAAGGCTTGCAACACGAACAAAAAAAAGGCAATCTTAACGGAATTTCGTTCAGTGATCGATAGGATTTTGCTTTTGGGACCCGGGTTTTTCTGACGCGGTGCACGTGTCTCATCAGAAAGCGGGAAAATAGCATCTGCAACTGACTGACTGCATCTATTTTCATCAACCATGATTCGATGAAACGCAAGTAATAAGCGGTCGATCCGCCATATCCTTGTTGGGATGTTGGAGAGATTTGATCTGATTATTTGTTCGCTGTTGCCAGGTCGGATCCAGGTTCCTCCGAGAAATTCTATGCCAGCACATAACTTTAACTATGGAAAACGATAAGCCGTCAGGGAACACGTTGTCTAATTCGCCGGCAGTTGCGCATCCTTCGCAGTTTATTTTGACATGGATCAGAGCGGCCTTTGTCGAGTGAAGGGAAAATCAACGGAAGGTAGAAATACGCACAGAAAGACGAAAGTGATAGCTATCTCTTCAGTTCGATTGACATCAATCGAAGGATTAGGCTAATTTTGAAGGTATGTGTTTTTTCGTACCTTTTTGGAAGGATTTGGAAAACAAAATATTGTGCATAGCGTAAAGTTTGGTGTTGTAAAATGAGACTTCAATACGATCATTAATTTGTTTTATTGTATGATTTTTATTTTCACGCAAAAATATTGGATTGGAAATCTTAAATTTTAATCGACTTTGCAAGAGAAGAGAGTGAATGAAACTTTATTGAAGTCTTCAAGTTTCTTAATCATATTTACTTTAAGCTTAAAAATACAAACTAAGTTTACCATTTTAAAAATTCTAAGGGTTCCATTTCGAAAGTTATGATTTAAAAAAAAACATAATAATGTACAAGAACTTAAACATGAGTATGATAGTTCCACAAATCACATGTTTCCAGTTTTTAATACATGCCTCATTAACGCTTAAATTTAATAGAAAAAAATCATTCACCAAACCATCCTTGAGTCAGAAGTTCAATTGTAATTTAGAATCGACGCAACCAACGAAAGTCTAAGAATCTTGATAAAAGAAATGTTGATCAAAGTAAAAAAAAACTTCTTCTGAAATTGACTTTGATCCTCAGGATTCTTATCAGGTTCCGGCCGGGTCAGGATTACTCAGGATAGGGATCGGGATCAGATCACAATCAGGTTCCGGACGAAGATCTTGTTCCTAATCAGGATCAGGATGAGAGTTAGAATCTACATCAGAATTGGAATTAGAATAAGATTCCGGGACGGGTTAACAATCTCGTCCAGGATGATAATAAATTTGCTTTAACTTATAGTAAGAGCGCCAGCATTTTCGATTTTTTTCTTTCAAAACAAATGTACAAAAATAGGTAGGTAAAGCCAATTTAAGCTGAATTAGTCTATGTGAAAAGTATCTTTTGGAGACTATAAATAAATCTATAATCATCCTTAGAATCAATATCCGAATCATGATTAGTATCTGGTTCCGAGTCAGGACCAGGATCAAAATCTGATTCCGGGTCCGGATCACGATTAGAATCTGGGTCTGAATTAAGATTTGGATCCGAAACAGGGTCGGAATCAGGATGAGGTTTAAATTACGATCACAAGATCACAACCTAATCTGCATCAGGGTCATGATTGTCTAGAATCAGCTTCCGAATCAGGTTCAGGATCTGATTTTTAACAAGGATCAGGATAAAACTCGGTTTCAGGATCTTGGTCAAATTTCGAACCAAGATCGAGTACGGATCAGAATCGGTGTCAGGATTTGGATCGGGATTGAGATCAAGATCAGAATCTTTTATGTTCAGCCTTTATGGAGTCTTTTATGAAGTTAAAATCGGGAAGAATCGGGATCAGGATCTGGTTCCCAATTAATACCAAGATCAAATCTGGTCCAGGATCCAGATCACGAACAGGATTGATCGGAATGAGGCTGAGGATCAGAATCAGGTTCTGGTTTGTGATAAATATGAGGGTCAGATTTTGATCGAGATCGGGCTTCCGAAAAATCACGATAATCCATCAGGTTCCGAATCTGAATAAAGAGTTAAATTTAGTACCAAATCAGATTCACGATCAAAATCGGATTTTGGATCCGGATCAGAAACAGCATCTGGTGATAATGATCAGAGTCCGGGACCGGGATCAGGATCAGGATCAGCATCTATTTCCGAATCAGGATCGGAATCACGACCATGATTAGAATCAAACTCCGGATCAAGATCAGGATCTAGTGAGGAAAAAAGATCGGGATTAAAATCTGATTCCGGATCAGGAAGTGATTCCAGATCAATTTCTGATCAAGTTCAGCGTCAGGGTCAAGATCAGGTTTCGGACAACAATCGGGATTTTAATCTAGATTAGTGTCATCTTCCGAATCACGATCAGGGTATGTATCCTTGTGTTTACAATAACATTCGATTCAAAAGTGCGAGATGTGTCTAAGAAACAAATTGAAAAAGTTAGAAACTAAACTTGGGATTTTGTATATTTTCGCTCAGATCCCGAATAAACTGATTTCAACAGAAAAAATTATTAAAAAAAAAATTCATAGATATGCGGATTTTCATACCGGCCCCCTAAGAAAATTAGTCGTATCGAATTGTAAGCCTTGGTTTGAAAGCCAAACGGAAGCAAAAAAGGATCGATCCCGTTTATCCGGAAGCGCGACCGCTCTCACTCAATTGGCCCAATCAAAACTTTGACAGCCATGTCAAAGTTGCGACAGCAAAACAAAAGCCAGTTTTCTTTTGGGATAAATTCGGGATCTTTCTTTTCCCTCAACAAAGAAAGCGAAAATATTACATTACTTCCGTGTCTTGAGCAGACGACAAAAGGAGAAATAGGTTTGTACCACCAATCTCAGAACAGCAGGCTATGCCCGGTGCGCGCTCTTCTGGTTCTAACACGTGCGATACGGACGACGAAATGCCGAATGCGATCCTCATCAAAGAAGGCGCAACAACGCCAGCCAACGGTCAGTTTTGGGCTCTTTTTTCTCTCCGTTGCTCTAAGATCAACGCTTGCTTCGATCGCAATTCTATTGCTGCTGCAGCAGCTTTTCACACCAAACCTTCGGAAAAGCCTTCAATTTCTTTTGCTCGGGTTTTTGTCTCTCTGTAAATCACACACGGCTTTAATGAGTGAAAGGTGTTTCCAAGTTTCGGATTTCGGGTAAAAGTGGAACAATATTTCCTTAATTGGCGTCACCGGTAGAAACGCACCGGTAATATTGCGCTAGCCAACAAATAAAGTGACCCCGAGCGAAGGAATATTGTGATGATCCTTCTTCTTTTCAATTCTTGGGATCCGGGCCATTGTGTGTGCTAGTCGATCCCGATGGAAGCCCCTAAATCATGGCTTATAACTGCCACTTCCTTCTTTCTGTCTACGCCAAGACACACTTTTTCGTTCTAATATGTTTCGAAAAAAAAAATCTTACGTCGCCTGACTCATCCAAATGCTTTTCAGAGTTCTATCTTGTATAATAATAACCAAGCGGTACTCAAAAGAGGGTCCAAAGCCATCGTCGAATCAAGGACGAAAAAAAAATAATAAGAGGAGACAATAAATCTCAGCCCTTTGCAGATCGCCAGAGATACAGTTTCGGAAATTTTTGGCAGTTCGCCATCCCTCGTTCTTCTTCTTCTTGGCCCCTATACATTTTTAAGTTTTTTTTTCCTATAATCGCAGACCTCAAGGTGTTTCCTATTTTGCTTGGATTTCGATCGAGGTCCTCAATCTTCTTGCTTGCTCGAAAGAAGCAGCCAGACAAGAACAAGGGTCCTTTCTTCTTGAACCTCTCCCATTACTTCGTGTTGCTCCGCTTCTTTTCTTTTTCGTAGGTTATCTCCTTTCGTTTCTAATAAGCTACGGTTTGGAATTTCCACTTTCCACCAGCGCCACCTTTTTCTAATCCGATCCCGTCTGGCTCGCTCGATCTGTAGCTCGGAATCGGTTGTGCAAAAAAAAAAAAGTTACTTTAAAAAGTTTTTTTTTTATCATTATAGGGATCATGATCGACAAAACTTATAATGGTTAAATGATAACTTAAGACGATAAAAAGCAGAAATAAGAATACAACAGGACTAACAAAATGTAGCGGTTTAAAAATTTAAACAAAATCATTAATACGAATTAAAAATTTCCAAAACTGACGAAAATGACTAAAGTCGCAAAAATGACAAAAATGACAAAAAATAACAAAAATTACAAAAATTACAAAAATGACAAAAAATGACAAAAATGACAAAAATGACAAAAATGACAAAAATGACAAAAATGACAAAAATGACAAAAATGACAAAAATGACAAAAATGACAAAAATGACAAAAAAATTACAAAAATGACCAAAAATGACAAAAATGACAAAAATTACAAAAATGACAAAAATGACAACAATGACAAAAATGACAAAAATGACAAAAATGACAAAAATGAAAAAAATGACAAAAATGACAAAATTGACAAAAATTACAAAAATTACAACAATGACAAAAATGACAATAATGACAAAAATGGCAAGATTGAAAAAAAAAAAATGACAAAAATGACTAAAATGACAAAAATGACAAAAATGAAAAAAATTACAAGATTGAAAAAAAATGACAAAAATGACAAAAGTGTCAATAATGACAAAAATGACAAAAATGACAAAAATGACAAAAATGACAAAAATGACAAAAATGACAAAAATGACAAAAATGACAAAAATGACAAAAATGACAAAAATGACAAAAATGACAAAAATGACAAAAATGACAAAAATGACAAAAATGACAAAAATGACAAAAATGACAAAAATGACAAAAATGACAAAAATGACAAAAATGACAAAAATGACAAAAATGACAAAAATGACAAAAATGACAAAAAATGACAAAAATGACAAAAATGACAAAAATGACAAAAATGACAAAAATGACAAAAATGACAAAAATGACAAAAATGAAAAAAATGACAAAAATGACAAAAATGACAAAAATGACCAAAATGACAAAAATGACAAAAATGACAAAAAAGACAAAAATAACAAAAATGACAAAAATGAAAAAAATGACAAGATTGAAAAAAATGACAAAAATGACAAAAATGACAAAAATGACAAAAATTACAAAAATTACAAAAATTACAAAAATTACAAAAATTACAAAAATTACAAAAAATAACAAAAATTACAAAAATGGCAAGAACTACAAAAATGTCAAAAATGACAAAATTATTAAAGGACAAAAATTACAACTATTTCAAAATTTACAGAAACTACAGAGATTGCAAAAATACAAAAATTATGATGCAGATCAATGCAAAGTCAGCCTATCGACTTTGCTTCTTCTAGACAGTAATACGATGTGGGACAAATGGTCTTGTGCGGCAAGAAGTTTTCTCAAATCACGCTCTTGGCTCATTTTCAACACCTTTCATGCTTCCTAATCTAATCTATCCGTCTATAATTTTCATTACTTTCATTTGAAATTCTTCCTATTAGAATGTATAATTCACCGAAATGCCATTAATCATTAAATTAAAAAAAAAAAAAAAAATTAGAAAATGACAAAAAAAAATTCTAAAAGGTTAGAAATGAAAAAAAAACTTAAAAGTACAAAAAATGATAAAATAGTCAATATTGCCAAAATTTAAGAGATGTTATTTTAATGGCTTCCTGTTAGTCTTAAAAATTTTTCTGATTATTTCATATGATGATAACTATTTTTCCTAACACAAAACCATATTCCTACGCCAGTGAATTTGATTTTTAATACTCTATCTTCATGTTGCAAAGGTTGATTGAATGTCCTTGTTGTGGTATGCCTACAAATTTCAAACGTCTTCCCTTAGAAACAAATTTATGTCCTTTTTCTTTTCTATCCAAATGAAAAAAAAAAACATAATCGACCGAAATCAATTTCTTCTGCAATTATTTGCCAAATCAACACCGGAACATATCGGTGTGGTGGCTTGTAACGGACAAAAACTCCATGCATGTGATACAAATGCTTCAAGGTAAATTTCTTCTAAATATGCTTGTGAAAGCAGAAAGGAAGGAGGCAAAACTTCTTTCCTCTCCGCCGCCATCAGAATGCAATTTAGGAAAATCAACCATCTGATGGATTTTTTTTTTCCGAAGCTTCTCGCCTTTTTGGCTGAAGAAATGTCCTGTTGATTTTGACAGATTTGTACCTATTTCAACACACACGCGATTCGATGTGACCGAGAACAAACTGACAGTGATCGAGAATCTAATTAGGGGTTTGGTTTTGTGTGTATGCTTTGCGACTTTCAAATTTTGGAGGGTATATTTTTCGAATTTTGAATTCAGATTTCGAATTTCGGATTCAGAATTTAGATTCGATTCATTTTTAACTTTCGGTTATTGAACGGTTTATAGATTGAAAAACAGAGGTCCTCAATAACTTCCTTAAGGCAGCCACCGTGCTTTTGTAGGACAACTTCAAAACGAACGAAAATCGTCAAGTACGATTTTTTTTTTGTTGAATTACATTCCTCTTTTATGAGAAGTATTTGATGCATCTGGACGCAATTTTAAGTGAAAAAATGTCTTTCCTGAACGGTTTGCCATGCAAATTTACAAAAAAACTTTTTTTTTCGATAACCAAATTTCATAAAGTTTACAAATATGTAAAATTCTAAAATTTTCATAATTTTTAGATTTAGGAAAAGCTCAGAAAAATTCTTAGGAAGTTTTTAGACAGTATAAAGATACCTGTTATCGAAACCTATAATTTACTCTCAATTAGGTATAGATGTAGATAAATTATAAAATCAAAACTCGATAAATACAGAAAACCACCGAAGAAGCTGACAATTATGAGGTTTTAACGAACATGATCCCTCATAACTTCATTGTTCAACCTAGTTATTATAAGATTTGTTCACCCGAAGGATTAGGCAGGATTTTTGTGGGTTATAAACACAGACACGCACGCACCCGAAGAGTTTGTCAATAAAAGTGGCGCGTAATGTTCGAACAAATTATGAGATCGTCAGAAAGTTTTCCAACCGGATTAAAGCTGGCTGACGACGACGATGCCTCCCAAGCTGGAAATTTCCGGGATACAATAAAAACTACCGCTTTAATTATGTTGCATAATACCAACATCAATTTCAGTGACAAATTTTACTGTCGAACTGTTTAGGGTATCGTTGGCATTGTCCTTGACGGTCCGATCCTCGTCAAAATATGTCTGTACTTAGTTACTTCGTAGGGATGCGTGAGGGGAAAACTTTTTTTTTCGTCCTGAGACGATATGGCCAAAACTTTATTGATACATTTCATGTCTCTCTTTTTCTTTGTGTGTGCCACAGGATTAAATTAATTTTACGATCGCTCGCTCGCTTTCGGGGTGCAACGGACGCATAAATTCTAATCAAAAAGCACTAAAACATCCATAGGTACATCACACAAAAAGTGTGCATGAAGTAGTTTCCTAATTTTTTCTCTCTCTTCGGGTAAATGGAAAAATTGTGAGGGATATGCTTGCAAATAAGATCTTTTTTGTTCTGTTATTTTATTTTGAGTCCTCTCTAGGTAAGTCTATCGAACAAATCAAAACATCGTTATTCGGGACGAGGAGAAGTTTTTAATTTTAAATTCTTGTAGTGTGAGATTTCGTCCTAGATCAAAGAGGGCCTGCCAAATCGAAGCAACCAAACTGGCGAAGATGGCGATGGCATACTGGGACCGACTCGGAGTCTCGATAGGCAGTCCGGATTTCTCAACTCCACAGCCAACTCGACGGCATTCAATGCGACACAGACTGCGGAAAATGTCGCGAAACGTGACACATGACGATGTCGCACTCTTCCAGCAACAGCCTCACCACTTTCCCCTTCCATTTTCCATCCACCCAATAAGGAAGCACAGCTAAGCTGACGGAAGAGGAAGAAAAATTGAAAAAGTTTGGTCTCTTCCGGCCTCTGATGATGGCCTGAAAGTGGAACTCTTTCTCCTGGTCCCTGTCTTTACTACTAGGTACTACTTCGCCTTATCCAAATCCAACTGCAAGTTGGAAGGATTCCGAAGAAAGCGGCACATGGACCGGTCTGTTGCCGTGCTGCCCTGAGACTAGGAACCCGTCCAACTGGGGCATTATGCTGGTTCCGGTGTTCGGCTCAATCACTTTCCTCCCGTGTAAACCATCCGTTGACACGTGATTACCGGTTGAGTGGCGACATAGCTAGCGCGCTAGGCAATTACGGCTTCCATTTTAAGCTACGAAACTGATGAAAATTGTATAAATAGAACTGCATTCTTTGGGAGTACACTTTCAGCTGAGTTTACTATATCGGGAAACTAGGTTTCAGACTCAGATTTATAATGCCCTTTCGGAAGACGGATTCATTCGTTTCTCAACGAAGATCTTACCAAAAATGTTGATGAAGAATATGAAGAATATGTATTTCACACTTGTTAATTCAAAATCCAGTTAAGTTGAGTTAAGTTCACTTATGCTTGATTGACAACTCATATCCCCCTTTACATGGCCGTAGAACGGGGGGGAGGGGGTGGGGGGTTTTGGGGGTTTAACCTCCCCATGATGATCCAAAACAACAAGCGAGGTTTTCTACTCTACACTCAAAATTTTAAATTCAGATCCAAATGACGATAATAGAGAAAGGTTAATGAAGAGTAACAATGTAGACTAAAAACTATCGTCAAAACCTCAAAAATCCATCCCAACTTCAAAATTCTGCTACACTTTTTCACAATTTTCTCACTTGTTCTTCGAGATCAGGTCTGAATATTGAATTTTGAATTAAATTAAACTTATTTCGGAGGTTCTGATTCCATAATTCCCAAAAACCAAAATTGTATTCCTATTTTTGTATTTCGGACTCTGTATCCAGTTCAGTATTCTTGATTTTCGGTTTGTATAATCATTAGAAATTAGAAATGAAAAGCTGCTTTGAAATCCTGAAAAGAGAAATTTTGTATTATATTCAAATTCGAAGTTCTTAAACTTAATTCCTACACAAAATTAGGAAATTTAAAGCTTTGAAATGCCAATCCCACAGTTGAAAATTCAGATTCAGATCTTTGTAAATTTATATTTTAATTCTGATTCACAATACAGATTACAAACACACAATTATAAATATTCAGAATTTAGATAATAGATTCATGAGAGGGCTCTAAAACTTGGCTCATAAAATTTTGATCTGGAATAAGATTCGGAAATGGTATTTTTTGTACATTTCAGAAATCGTAAGGAAAATTGAAAAGCGCAATTTTTTAATTCAGGATCAGAATTCAGATTCAGAATGTAGATTCAAAATTCAGAAAAAGGTTTAATTTATAAATAAATTTTACAATGAACATAAATTGTTGAAGAACTCAAGAGATCGTGACCTTAACACATTACGGATCAAATACGCGATATCTGGTTTTCTCGCCTGCCAACAGTGTGCTACACTTTGAAGTATGTATAACTCGAATAAACTGAATTTGAGTGTCAAACATTATTCGACAAAACTGAATACAACATTTGCCGTAACTGAAAATTCTAAATTTGTAAAATTAAGTATAGGAGTTTCTGTGATATAGAATGCCGAATTTCGTGGTTTTTTGTCATAGAATTCTTCACAAAATTCTATATTTTCAAGTGTATTGTTTAACATTACAAATACATTAACCCTTCGTTTCATAAAGTTACAAATATGCAACAATTAATTAAAACTGTTCTAAACTTCACATTTAGCTAAAAAGTAAATTTTTTTTTCGATGGGAATAATATTTATAATTTCAAGATCACGTTCAATTAAAAAAAAATATTTTTAGTGTTCATAGGAACCAAAAAAACCCACTTGAATCTGAAAAATATGGAATGTGGAAAAAGCCTAATTTTTCAAATTTTTGGCCTAGTGTAATTCATATTGAGATTTTTTTTTCGACTCAAAAAAAATATTTTCGTATTCCCACTAAAGTAATTTACATAATAAACAAAATTTGAGATTTTTTTTTTGTTTTTTCTCTGATATAATGGGTTTTCAATAACTGTTGCAAATATGCAACACCATGCAACGGTAGTACCCTAGGTAGTTATATGGGTTCCATAGTGTGTTTTCGAAACTTGCATCGTTAAACAGTGTATTTGTTTCCCGATGACAATGTTTTCGTTATAAATGATTTATTATCATGTTCAGGCCGTATTAAGAGGGGGGGAGGATGAGAAAAATTGCCCCCCCCCCCCTGAATAAAGAGGGCCCCCGAGGTGAAAAAAATAAAAGTTTTGCTCTAAACCGTTATCAAAACTAGAAAAATACTATAAAAAGTTCAAAATTTATCAAACTTTAAACTAGGACGGGTCCGAATAATTATTTGGGATTTGTAATTCAGCGTATGTTAAACACATTATTTTGATTTTTTTCCCCGGCCCATTGGTATAACAAATACATATTTTGAATAAAAAAAATGTCGGATGCCTTCACAACTTGCAAAATAAGCATACACCAATTTTCAAAAGTTCTATATTATTCAACGTGATTCAAACTCAAGTACGGGGCTTTATCCAGAGAGTTTAAAAATCTAAAAACAAACAACGAATACGCTTTTTTATTTTTCCACTTGAAAATTCAGTACTATCTGCCAACATTCGATAACCGAGGTTTGAAGTATTGTTTTGCTTTTTTTTTCTTTGAGATGAAGGAATGATTTGATTGAAAATTACAATGCTCATTATTTTTTACTAAAGTATGAGCCGTTTCTTATTATCAATCGACGAAAAATGCTCTTTATTTATACTATTTAACCTTTTCCTGGAAGCTCTGGAAGTTGATTTTAAATTGAAACTTTTTGTTCTCGAATTTAGTTTTATTTTTATTTCTTTTTTATTCTTAAACTGATTTCAAGTTTGAATTCTAATTTTAGAATCATGTTCCAAATTCTAATGCTCATTCCGAAGAAATCTTTATTGTTCTTTTAATTTTGCCAACAAATGATATTTAATAGTTTAATGTAATTTGTAATGGATCATTCCTTCAAAACTAAATTGAGACTTTGCTCTTCAATATCAAGTTTGTTTATTAAAACTGGCATATAGTTATGGTATGATTTAAGATTAAGAATCTTTATCAGAACCAATTTAAATACGTTTTCGGAATTGATATGTGTTGATTTGTTCAAGGTTATGTTCAGAAAAGTTGTATAGGTAAGAAGCTTTCCATTTTGCCGCCGGTCGTGGCCTAGAGGATAGCGTTCCAGCCATCTAAGCCAGAGTCCATGAGATCGAATTCCGATCACGACACATATAGTGCTCTTTCCGTGGTCTGGTGGTAAGATGCTAGCCATAAAATCCTTGAAAGATGTACGCCTTAGAGTTAAGTAAATTAGATCTCTTCAAAGAAACATGAAGTTTCACTGAGATCCTATATGTGTGTGTTCGTTTTTTTAGCACCTTCAAGCAAACGTAAGAAATAATTTCCTCAGTAGGTGGTATATTATCGCATAACTACTCCTAGCTAATTTCTCGAGAGTCTTTGTAGTCTAGTGGATAAGCTGGTGCGAGTCTGGTTCCGATGTGCCAGGCTGGGTTCGATTCCCGGTATCGGCGAGACAACTTTTGGGTTCGAATCCCATAAGAAGCCGACAGGTAAGATGTGTTTCCTCTTATAACTGATTATTTGAATGTTTAACCAGCTGCCAGCTGGCCAGGTATATGCACGGATGCCGGAATACCTCTAAGTAACCTAATTGACTCGTTCTTCCAAAATATACCTACATACGAAGCCATGGGGTCGGTCCAAGAATGTATGTGAGCACATACTTAGGCAGAAACTGCGGTGAATCCGTGCACCCATGGTGGAAAACCAACATACATAACTACTCCCAGATAAATTCTTAACTTTCCGGTGTCCAGAAATCTAGATTTGCGAAGTTCCTGTGCGAAAACTATGATTAGTGCAAAAGAAATTAGGAATAAGCATTTATTTCCAGTTGTCAAGTGTGAAGAAAAAAAGGTGTAACCGTTTCATGTTGTTGCAAATATGCAACAATTAATATTTTTTGCTAAATAACCGAATTATGTTAAAATAATATTTTTTCCTTATTTTTCCCTTCATGTATTCATCATTGCGCACTATTGAGAATTTTTTCAAGAAAAAATAAAAAATCATGAAATGAAGGGTTAAGGACATCCAAACAGGAAGTGTTGAGTTAAATTCTATAGAATGAGGTTGTATTATTAGATTCATAACGTTTGAATTATGCTTTTTAATGGAGCATACTAGCGGCTAGCGAAAAAACGAGATATCTCGTACTTGGTTCAAAATGTGTAAATATTGCAGTTCTTTTTAAAGCCAAATTACGTACTAAAATCATTAATTTAGTTCAAGTTTGCATAAAAAAAAATTATCCAAAAATCTGATGATTTTTATCTCTCACTTTTTTTTTTGAAAATTTGATTTATTTTCATCAAAGGTTAAAATATTTGAATTTGTAAAATAGTTTGGAATATTGGGCTTGTTTCATTTGAATATAGAATAAGTTTTTTTTTTCAAGAACAGAAAAACTCTCTTAAAAAAAGCTTATTTTATGCCCCAATCAACTAAGTTTAATCTACCAGACTCTTAAACAAATTCAAAGATATTAACCATCTAAGAAAGTGAATTTAGCTCACCTTTTAGGCTTGATAACAATTTTCTAAAGTTACGCTTTAATAAGAAAACTTTAAATTTCAAAATATTAAAAAATGAATAATCATATAGTTACATACATAATTTGTTTTTTTTTGTATTCGTGAATTGTTGGGCAAAAAGGTCACAGGTAAAAATCAGTCACCAAAACCCCCCCATGAGTCAGTTCTTCCTACGGCCCTGCCCCTTTAATCACTTAGTCCAAAATGCTTAAATCCATTCAATTTCAAATACAATCATCCAAAACGTTACAGGTTCCTAATAATAACTTTGTTCAGTCACTATGCAGAATCCAAATAAAAGGATGCATGGGACTAGCAGTGGGTGACTCTTTCAATACACAAATCTACGGTGGCACAAAATACGGTGGCCGAATCCCGCACTCTAAGTCGAACCGTCCCTTCATTTCATATTTTTTCCAACAGCTGCGCATCTTAAACTGCATCTTTTATTTGGGGTGTTGTTTTTATCACTTCGTTCGAAAAGAAATGGGACATTAATTTGTCTGTAGGCGAAGCTTCGGAGACAAATTTCATAACATTTTACTCTGATGATATTTTTTGATCAAATTTTTTGCGTTAGATAGATCAACTATCGTCCAAAATTCTATAGAAATCGCATTTCTAGGTTCATGCCTGAAATATTGCACCTCGTGTAACTTTTGATCTCATCGATAGAACTTTTCAAAAATTTCAGACATGCCTAGCTTCATGTTTCAACAATCACTTTGCAAAATTTCAATAAAAAATGTAGCGTTGTTTCAGAGATATTGCAGTTTAAATGAGAAAAGTAAAAAAAGTCCGATTTCGTAGAATTACTGTATCTCAGGTCACACAAACTCCAGAAAGCTCAAATTTTGTGATATAATAGTTTGATAGTTGATCTACCTAACGCAAAAAATTTGATCCAAAATTATCATCAGAGTAAAAAGTTATGGAAGTTCAAAGTCGAAGTGACAGTGCGCGTGCTTCCAATTTCTATACAATTATGGACGGTACTATAAGTGCTCCCTGGGTCACGGAAGAGTTAAGACAAATGAAAGCCCTCAAGAACGAAGCCCACAGCTACTACATGAGACCCCAAGTCTCTTTACGTCAAACAGCAATATTGCGAACTTTTTATGCTTATAAAAAAGTATGCACGCGTTACTACCAGGGTTACCTTATTCGGAAACAGCGTGATTTTAAAATCAGACGCAAATAATCAAGGACCAACAAAAAGAATCCGGCTTACCGTCTTTCATGGTTTTGGATGACAAGTCAGCAAGTTCGGACCGTGATACTTGTAATCTCTTCGTTGACAAATTCCTTAGTACTATTGATTCTGGCTCAGTATCCTTGGAGCAGTTAACTAATGTAGCTAGTAACGCCCTACATTAGAGTATTGTCTTCCATCACATCGTTGTCGATAATGATACCACCGCTCTTTACTGGAATGGTTACGTAGCTACCTTTTAGGACGGAAACTCATTGTACGAACAGGTGAATCATTCTCCAATCAATTCTCTGTCCCTTCTGGAGTGCCTCAAGGGACCCACCTAGGACCCATGATATTTCTGATCTGCTTCAACGCCATGCTGTTGCTTCTCGATGCACCTAAACTTGCGTATGCCGACGACTTGAAATTGTTTTACCCCATCAACAGCCCCGAAGAGGTCAATTTTTTGCAGAGCCAGTAACCCTGAGAACAATTGTTATTGATCTTTTGGAAAGAATAACTTCAGTATTGAAGGAAAACGGCCATCGTTCCCTGAAAAAAATCAGGATTATTCTTAAAACCAAAAGGAAGCCTGATGAATCCGTAATGCTTATTCTTAAATAAATGTTTTAAAGCTCACTAGCCTTAATGGATTCAAGCTGACTCGATTTGATTAGATTTTCGGACTTGGTGGTATTGTGAGATATCTTTCAAAAATGATGTCTGTCTGTTTTTGTGAAGAGAAATTCATTAAAATTGAATTACTTCAAGCATACATATGTGAATTGAAAAGTTGAGCATTTTTCAATAGCGAAAAGACTAAACGGCATGAAGAAACCAGATTTTTCCTACCAATCGTCAAATTATTGACTATCGATTAGTTAAGTTTTCTAAATTTTCAAAATTGTGAAATTTCATTATTTAAACAAACAGCCTTGTTAAAAGGCAGGAGTCTTACAGTAGTCTAAAGAGTCGGATTTTCGATTATGTTCACAGTTAAATAACTCCCTATCTAGTCTAGCTTATCTTGAAGTCATCGATTTCCTCCGCAGCGAGTAATTCGTTTTACAAATTATTTGATACCCGTCTCCCTGTGACGAGTCCAGCCCACTGTCTGAAAGGAGACCTCTCGTTTCTCGTCAAACGGCAAACATTTCAATCATATCTCGACAATGGGATCACTCCTCCCAGCAGAAGACGATAAGCTACGTCTTCGAAGGAACCTACGTAGGATCTGAAGGGGAGAAGTGCCTTACACATCTAGACAACACACATCCTACAAGCAATGGATGAACATCAGCAAGGGTTCGCCAATTATAAATTTGCAATCGAAAACTCCCAACTTCTCTGACTCTATGTGTATTTCTCCAGCACTGACGCGGCTGACAAGATCTTTTTGTTGACGACTTCGGAGGAAAATGATGTGACATCGAAGATTGCCAGCTTGCTCTTCTTCTTCGGCTGGATGAGAAAAAAAAACGGCCGAGGTCACGACCCTCCGCCGTTACTTTTCCACTTCCGCCAGCAGGCTGCTAGGATTTCGCGAAACGGAAAATCGTCGCTTGACTGAAGCCATCGTCAGAGACGATTCCTGTTTCATTCAGCTATTCATTGATAATTAGGGGCGGAACGAATGACGAAAGGAACTGAAAAACTGGTGCGCCTACTTGGATGAATCCTTTATTTGTCCCCGGATTTCTTCTTGATGATGAGAATGGAGTCGCTCACCTAAGTTGATATGAATCGGCAATCATAATTATATTTTCTTGCTGGCTGCGGCGCGTCGATTCCTGCTTATCCTCGCGGCTTCATCAGTCTCATCGATCCATTTCCCTTTTTGCAATGGTTTATTTTCCATTCAACCACCACCCAGTTGCAGTTGTTTTCTTCCGGTCGGTGGAGAAAAAATGCATACGACGAAGAAAAGTCCCCATCAGGGTAGCTTACGGGGCGCGTTGGTCGCGGAAAAAGAGCGGAAACACAATGTAAATGTCATTATGACAGCAGCAGCACAAGTCGCGTCTGTTGGTGATAGGTTTGTTTCCCCCCAGATTCCTCTTCGCTTGCGTTTTTTCACAAGCAGATAGAGTTCAGGTTTGGGATTTGCCTCCTGGATGGTTGGTTGCTACGATTTGGAGTTTCTCTCTTTCTGGTGGAAAGAATATTTTCTTTTTCTGTTTTGTGAGATATGTACGACTCGTCTAGTGGAGGGAGCGACCCCAACCAAGTCGGTGTGGTGCCCTGCAGTAAAATAAATGCACAAAAATTAAAGGTAGTACTGACTCCGGGAGAGTTCTGGGGCAACATCTGGAAGACACTCGGTGGTTCCCAAGATCGGAAAATATTTATTCGCAAAATGGAACAACTAAGATCATTTTGTTAGGATTAATCTATCGTTTCTGTTTTTATAATTTGTTAGCACGAGGTAGACTTGTGGAGTTTACGCTACATAGTCTTCACCCTAGGTCGGAGTCTTTTTTTATTAGTTGATCACCCAGGTGTTAAATCCTTTTTACGGATAGCACTCCAATGCACGGCGAGCTACCGCGTCCCCCCAGTAAGCTACTCTGGGTCCTTGGTGCAGTTGGTCTACTCTAGATATTATGTACTCCTACGCCATAAAGTCCAGCTGGGGCCTTTGGCCATAATTTCCATCTGGACCTGCAACTAAGGCTATATCCGTGATGGGAGATCAAGCCCGCGCTTTTGAACTCATCGCCAAACCTCGGTTTCAAGTCAAACTTTAGCATATATACCCTGCCTCTTATTACAATTCTAGACTAATGATCTCTCCTTTCAACGGCTTTTCCGGGAAGCTGATCAGACTGATCAAGGCGACGATGGATGGAACGCAGTGCTGTGTGCGGATTTCGGGTGAATTGTCGAGTTCATTCGAATCGCGCAGGGGGCTTCGACAAGGTGATGGTCTATCCTGCATGATGTTCAACGTGGCGCTAGAAGGTGTTATTCGACGAGCGGTGGGCGAAACGCGGGGCACGATTTTCAACAGATCCAGTCAACTTATCTGCTTTGCCGATGACATTGATATAGTCGGCAGATCATCTGCGGCGGTGGAGGAGATCTACCGCAAACTGAAACGCGAAGCAGGAAGGATTGGGTTGATGATCAATACGTCCAAGACGAAGTACATGCTGGCCTGTGGATCCGAGACCGACCGAACCCGCTTGTCCAGTAATAACAAGGTCACGATCGACGGCGACGAGCTGGAGATAGTCGAAAACTTTGTCTATCTCGGCTCACTGGTGACCGCAGACAATGACACCAGCCGTGAGATCCGGAGGCGAATTATCAGCGGAAGTCGTGCCTACTATGGACTCCACAAGCAACTGCGGTCGAGAAGACTTAGCCCTCGCACGAAGTGTAACCTGTATACGACGCTTATTAGACCGGTTGTTCTCTACGGGCACGAGACATGGATATTGCTCGAGGAGGACCTGCGTACACTCGGAGTATTCGAGCGACGAGTGTTAAGAACCATCTTTGGCGGCGTACAGGAGAACGGAATGTGGAGGCGAAGGATGAACCACGAGCTCGCGCGACTCTACGGCGAACCCAGTATCCAGAAGGTGGTGAAGGCTGGCCGGATACGCTGGGCGGGACATGTTGCGAGAATGCCGGATGACTGTCCTGCAAAACAGGTGTTCGCCACGAATCCGGTAGGAACAAGACGAGCAGGGGCGCAACGAGCGAGGTGGTTAGACCAAGTGGAGCGTGATCTGGCGAACGTGGGATGCCCGAGAAATTGGAGAACGGTTGCCATGGACCGAGTGAATTTTAGGAATTATGTTCGTCAAGTTATGTCGTAAGACGGAATACTATGTAAATAAAAATAAATCTCTCCTTTGACGACTTGAGGTCTGGCCTTTACTCGTAACTCGAGGCTCGCTTGATTATCACAACTCTCGTGTGCTGCGTTTCTGTTTGAGTCCACTACTAGAGACCAGAGACCTCTCCTCGTTGGCTCCGCTTGTTTCGAGTCGAGGCCCTCTCTTCTTTGTCCGTCCGTGTGCCGAATCAAGAGCACGCGCCTGTCACAGAACACGTCAAGGACTACTCTAATGATTCCCATCCTACACCGACTCGAATGACTCATCCGCCAACGACGTGAAGTTACTATCCTAGAGTATTCCGCAGCGTGAACACTCTTCCCCCTCTTATCCCCGCAGCTTCCTTCGTAAGGGTCGCGTTCTACTGAGTTATAGCTACAAATCGACGACCTTCTATAGCTACGGTCCACTAGTTTCCCGGCCTGGTAACCATTCAGTGGCTTCTGATCCGTCGAACTTTACCTGGGTCAGGCCCGACGATCTCCCAATGGTTGGGGCCCGACGACCTTCTAGTAGTTCAAACCCGACAACCTTCCGTTGCTTCAGTTCGACGATCTCCCAGTGGCACCGGCTCGACGGTTATTCAGGGTTCCGGTCCGATGACTTTAAATTGGAATCTCAGCTCGATAAAAATCCAATGACTCCTGAAGTCCAGGAGTCCTGATTCGATAACTTCCACCTGGTTCTGGATCGATTTCCTCAAAATGACTCTGGATCAACGACCATACCTGAGTCCGTATCCCATTGGCTTTAGCCCGACCATTTCCCAGTGTCTCTAGTTCCTGACTCGACGGCCTTCCAATGGTTCCTGGCTTCGGATAATAAAAAGTAACACTTTAGTGTTTAGAACTAGAGGTCGAAGCTCATAATCATCGAGTTGATTTGTGGGTAGAAAAATTAATCAAGCTTATTTAATTCGTATGTACTACAGTAACAACGTATCTGAAGACCCGTTGCGTCGGATGCTCGTGAAGGTCTGTGTAGGGATAGAGGCACTAGAAGGTCTTATGGTCTGAGTTAGGTAAAGTTCGACGGATCAGAATCCACTGAAAGGTCATCGTAAAGATAGCTCTTAAAAGATCGAACGGCCGGGAAACCAGTTGAGCCATTGTAAGTTTACTGGACTGGAACCAGAGAGGTCATTGGACTAGGAGCTATTGTGAGGTCGTCAAGCCATAGCTAGGTGTTTTCTATCACGCCAAGAGCCATTTGAACATCGTGGAATCGTTGATCGTTTGAACATTACCATGTCGTCGGGTCAGAGCCATTGGGAGGTCTTCGAGCCGTAGACAAATAGGAGACGTTGAGTCAGCATACTAATTGAAGTTCGTCGGACTAGAACCATGGAAAACCATCGAGCCACTAAACCCTCCCAGGTCAGATCAATTCAAGCTTTCGAGTTAGTCGGGCCGGATCAGAAGCCACTACTGCAAAATAGTCGAACCATTGGAAGTTCATCTGACCCATAGCCTGGAAAGGGAGTTGGACCAAAACTAAAAGAGAGGTTGTTCAATCGAGACGCACTGGAAGGCTGCCAGCCGGGAAACAAAGGTCGTTAAGTCGGGCCACCACTGCGTACTGGAAGGTCGTCGAAGCGTAGAGCCATTGGCAGGACGTTAGGCCAGAGCCAAAAGAAGCCGTGAGCCAATGAAAATATGTCGTCGAGCAAGCCGAAAGTTTCTCTCCTTTCCCCATACCAAAGTGCTTCCAACACTGAACAATGTCAAATTCTATCAAACGCAGTTAGCTAATATTGATGGATTGTACCAGAGGCCCTATAAAAAGTATCAAAATTGTAGTTCCACAAGGCAGTAATGTTAGATCTTCTTTTTTCAAATTTGGTTATTTCGTTTGTTGATCGCATCTCGAATTAGTTTCCGGCCTATTTGGTAATAATTTTCCAAACAAACCTGCAAGAACTAGTAGTGAGTTAAAATGACAGTAAAAACGAAGACATTTCTTCTGACTGCTGCGTCCCAGATGTCAAAAGTGTGGTTACACAAGGTTTAAAAATAACGTTGTCAAAAGTCGTAAAATCAAATCAGAAATTATAATAAGAGTTAAAAAAGCTGAACCGTTAATGAGAGTAGTTGACGAAATGCTCCACGTAATGGACTCTGTATTAGAGTTACCTTCAAGTAAGAGATTAAAGAGAGATTGAAGATTCGGCCTGGAGTTTTTCGTTGCTCTACTTTAAGTAGTCATCACTTCCGCATGCTTGTATAGCTTTTAGACCTACTACACTTAAATAGTGTTATGGTGAGATCTGATTTTCACAAGCACCAAACTGCTGGGTTAGAGTTAGTAGATCACGATTCAGAATTTCAATTTTTATAAATTCAATAGTTTTATATAAACCGGCGAAGGAAATTTCGTTTATCGTTCCTTTGGATTTGAAATTGAAATTAGAACTGCTACATACGGACGGTCGAAAAGTATTGTTATGAATTGACTAGTAAACTGAGAACCACTGCGTCGGATCAGGTATCCGGAAAAATAAATCCCAACAATAGTCCTGGCGAGCGAACGAACGAACGAACGAGTGCGCTCTGTTGCTTTTCCTTCCCGTGGAAGACTATTTTCTGTGATGGTGGTGGGGTGATTCCCCACCAAACCACCAAGTTCCGCGAACAAAAATGGAAGCACAGACAGAGTGACTAGGTATAGGAACCTATAGGAAATATCAACGACATTGAGATCGTTAGCTTCTTCGACCTTTCCTCACCACAGACCCTCCCGCAGCTACATAGCTAGAAGTTTTCTATTGAAAGTTCTTCCTATAAGACACAGTTGGGTTGGGAGAGTTGTTTTTTTCCACGCCAAAGCGCTTCCTGTATTTTCTTCAAACCAATTTTGTTCGTAGCCTCTCCAAAGTCTTGTTTGATTTCGCGTTTGTTTCATTTTAAAACAATTTAGGGGAAACCGGGAAAAATTTGGAAACTGAAGAATGAAAAATTACTAGCAACTCTGTTCCTACGTATGACCTAATCAATCCTAATTTTAATTCTCTCCGAAATACGAATGAGCGTTCCTTAGAGCCGAATTCAGGTTTGATCCAATGGAAGTTGGAATTTCACTCATGTCTCAACTTCGAACGCCATCAAAAATAAGTGTGACCACAAAAGTGGTCCTTCGAGCCCGATTCAACGCTTCAAAGTTAACGACAAGATTTCGATGAAGACCTATTTTAAGGGTCTTAAACTCTGGTGTAAAATAGGCTAGAGATACAATTATGGAGGACATTTATGACTAATAATGAACAATCTTTCAAAGGGGGTCCTTCGAACCGGATTCTACAACAATCAAAAGAAGTCAACGAAAGGTTTCTGTTTGAGTTGTTGGAGTCTGAAAATACAGGCGCAAGGTTGTAAGAAGATCAGCCATTGAAGATCACCACTTTAAGGTGGGCTACTGATGGAGCTATAACCTTGCTATAACTAAGCTACTTAAGCCATTTATTGTCTATAATCGTAGGTAATTTCTACATATTAAGAAAGTTTCTTGAAATTTTTAAGCCATCATTGACACGAGATGTTTTACTAAAGTAGACCGTGTACGTGTATGGCCACCAATGAGCTAGCTAATCGAAGAACCACTTGAAAAGCCCCTCGATTGTAACCAATTACGATACTTGAGCCACTCTTGGCGGCTCAAGTACCCCTGTCTATAGACCTATGGTATATATTCATCATACAGAGAGTGTATCGAAAATTTTGTTAAGAAATTTCAATGACGATGTAGTGTAGAGTTATGAACTAAATGTAGGGAGAAAAAAAACACACGATGATAGGACACTCCAGATTGAAAAGAGGTTGTGTTTTTTTTTCTTCTTCGGCATTCAACTCATACCTATGAGTTTGTCCTTGAAGGAAGAAATCATCCGCAGAGAACGCGGGATGAACTTGCGGATCCTCGGTTCCGTGGTTCCATTCTTCCATTCTGCAGACTGGGCTAGGAGGGACTTGAAGAATCGAAAACGGAAACAAAGATTTCGGTCGTTATGAATGGGATTGGATGAACCCTTTGGCAATTGAACGAAGGGACGAACGAAAAAGAGGGGACTCTCAACGCGATTGTAACTAGTATAAACACGTTAGTGTCTTCGGTTCGCATTTTCAACTGAAAATATGAGACAGTTATATGTTCCAAGAATTTGTAAAACAAACAATAAAAAAAGCTATTCCGGATAATTCATTAACAGAATCGAATCGAGATATGGTAAAACCTGCTCGTTAAGTAAACACTGAGAATTTTCCCCTTTCAAGAGACAAACACCCAGTCAGTAGGTAATGGTTCATTAATCTTTCGAATCGCCACAATCTGCGACATAAAACTTTTCGCCTAATTTAACGTGCAAATTTGTCCGTCTCCATCTCTTTGGATCCAGGCTGTGTGTATGTGTACAGATGAGATTGCAAAGATTGGTGACCGGCCAGAATCGCCTCGGCAAACAGATTCTACGCGAACAAAGAGGAGAGATCTTCGGATTTCGCTTCCTGTCTGTCTGGCTGGCTGGCAAGGACATCGTTTCCCCCCATCCCAAAAAAGCAACAATTGTCCAATTCCGGTTTTCGGTGTTTCTTCTTGCTAGCTAACACAAGAAAAAATAACAACGAGCGAAGGGTGAGCACATTCCCGAAGGAATTTTGCCAGAAGAGCAAATGTTTATGACGGATTACAAACATATCGCGCGGATCGGAAACTTGTTCAACCTCCGGTGATTGCCCGGTGTCTTCGAGGATAAATAAAGCGCGGACTATGTTTCCGATACATGAAGGTACGTATACGTATTCAAAATTCGCGAGCCGAACCGGACAAACGAGAACCCAGCAAGGGGTAACAAAACCGGGAAATACCTACTCGCGAAGAAAGGGTTTCGGCGGAAGGACTGATTGGGTAACAATAACGCAACAATTACGAACCAATTGCGCCGCGGTCTTTTCCCGTTTTTTCTTCCACTTCTTCTTTTTTTACTTGTATTTTTTGAGAAAGCTAAGCGGCGGATGCATACTTGCTCGCTGGAGGGTGAGAATTTGCTGCCTGTCCGCGGCCGCGGCTGACCA
>NC_073691.1:1292157-1317157 GCF_029784155.1 Uranotaenia lowii
ACAAACCGGAAACCATTTCTTGGATTTCGAGATTACCAGTTTTCCTGGCTGTGACCCGCTGTGGTTCCTGTTTCTGTCTGCTAGGAAATTTATTCGAAAAGTGGTTTACTCTTTAGCCTGAAATAAAACTACGAGTTATCACAGATTTTTAATTTCTAGGAAGTTTCATAACATCAACAGAACTTTATATTTTCTTTCCGACTTGTAATCAACTAATCGTTGACTCAACGTTTCTCCGGATTGGTGGAAATGGCGTTTCCCAAGGCAGTCGTCTGATGTCGTTGATATTCATGCTCGTCATTTAACAATTTCTGCACAACATTGATACCATCTCGAGTTGTTGGTTTTTCGGCATTCTAAAGGACCAGAATTTTCAGATATCTTTTTTAGTCAAATTAGGCTGGAACAAATATCAATTTCTTCTTTTGTCACACCCCTACTCTTCGAAATTTTCAAAAACACCAAGGGGGAAATAAATAAAATTTGAAGTAGTATTTAATGTAAATTTCGAAAAAAAATTCAAGAATCCGAAAGATTACCAGACGAAAAAAACAAATTTTGGAAGATGTAAGTTATTCCACCTTTTGTATTCTTGATTTTATTGAATTTTTCGATAAAAAAAAACTTGTTTTTTAGGGTTTTTGCAATGATATTCTATGCAACTTTATTGCATACAAACTTTCGTGCAATTTATTCCAATTTATTTGATTTTCGCATTATTTTTTATTATTCCCCCCTCCCCCCTCGCGATGTTCCAACTACGAGTGACAAAAGAAGGATTTGAAATTTGTTCCGGCCTTATAACTATTATTTATCCGATTATCTATGAAAATCTTGCTGGTTAGACTTTCTTCAATTCTGATTTGGATTCTATGGATTTAAGTTGGGTAGGAAGATTATTCCAGCTTGAGATGCCTCTAACGAGAAACGAGTTGTTGTAATAAACTGAACTTTGGGTTGGAATCAGTCTTGCGAATGTCATCCAGAAGAAAGTCGAGATCGTAACAGTCGCATAACATTTCCCAATGACATTCGAAGAGATCTCATTGACATTGGCGATCATCAAAATAAAATGTTACACGACTGGAGACAATATTATTCAGTTTTGCAATGACTGTCCTCAGTAAATTGTCATCGAATATTCATCTCGATAAGATTTTTGACTTGTAACAGTCGAAGATTCTGTTGGTCCTGTGAATTTCAAATTGCGTGAATGTTATGCAAAAATCCCAACTTGGGATAAAAAATGGAAGTTTTGGAGTTCCTAACAGGAACAAACTATCTTTTATATATATTTTATATATCTTTATTTATTTATATTTTTTATATTTCATATCTTTATATATTGTGGGCATCCTTTTTTAAGTTTTCTATGGATTGCGACATTTTTCGAAATTTTCGAATGGACTACCGATCAGCGTTTTTGGAGGTGGGAATCTAGACATATTGTAAACGTAACGAACGCATGAATTGTGCGCAACTCGAAGTCTCTCTATGGTTCTAAACTAGTAGTTTGAATAGACAAAATCTCCGTAAATGAATAGTGGATATATAAAACATTTGAATAGTTTTTACTTAGTGTCAACGTTGTAAAAGCGATTCCAGTATTTGCCAGATAGAGTGTAGGATGTTTTATATTTCTATTCGATCTGTTAAACAATAAGCTTTACTTTTGCCGGGTTGATAGAGAACAGATTTAAAATTGTCGCTAATAACGTTAATTTGCGTCTATTTATCTGAGCAGAAATTAATTTGAAATTAACCATCTTAACGCTACAGTATTTTAATGCTGTTGGTAAGTCGTTTATGAAAATGTACATTAAAATTAGTCCTAAAATGGAACCTTGAGGTGCTCTTGATTCAATAGGCGTTAGCTGCAAAAAGCATCCATCTGTAAAAAACTGACTGGGAACGCCATAGAAGGTATGATTTTATCATTTCAACAACGTTTTTTTTGCCAAAAAATTCACTGAAGTTTAGTTTAGATGACATTTCTAAAAACTACAAGTTTTTTTTGTCTATAAAACGTAGAACTTAAAAAAAGCCTTTTTCAAACGTTTAAATGTTGCAGGCAAATCTGAGGCACTGCGGCGCATAGCTAACTGTAGGATTATAAAAAAAAACCTTCGAAACAAAACATCAAATTTAAAGCACCTTTGTTTCATAAATGTAGCTTTCTATAACTTTAGTTTGGAATTCTACAAAAGAAATAACATTATTAAAAAAAAGGATCTTCCTGGATATCTATCTGAGTTATACGTATTGAAGAATTCATATAACAAAAAACTTTGCCCTACAAATGATTTTGACTTGTCCGAACAAACTTTTCCTTAAAAGTGTGTACACCTCATCCTAAGAATGTGGAATTCCACAAGAGTACGAGGAATCCAATTTGATTCCCTTGAACTTCAAACTTTTTCCAAATAAATTGCACGCTGCTCAACAAATTGAAACTGCCCCCTCAGCTTGTTTAAATTATAACACTGAGTAACAAAAAAAGATTTTTTGAAAATAGTCCAGGGTTTTCCAACTGAATTAGACTAATATTGACGCCCTGAGTCCGAAAATGACCATGGTTTTGTTCAATCAGGTCAGGATATTAGAATACATAAATTTTTAAAAGTCGATTTTTTGCCAAAAAAGTTGACCTGATACTGCAAAATCAATGTGATATTCTAACTCAGGACACAAAAATTAGTCTAAATCAGCTGAGAAACCCCAGACTATTTTTTGGCTGTCACCCAGTGTTATCATTGAATAAACCTTTCTTTTCAAATAATTTGTAGTGTTCTATACAGCCGTTCTACGCAAGAATGTCCCATGTGACTTTTGGGTCATTTTCACGTTTTTGCTGGAAACTGCTTATTATGGTGTTATCTTTCGAATACAAACACAAAAAAGTATACTTTGTTCTGAACATCTACGAAATTTTCATCTAAGCGGTTGTCTCTATGTTGATGTTTCTACGCAAGAATGTCCCACTGAGAAAAACTCTTCAAAAACCACTGGACTGTAACAGAATTCCTCAAAAATCGCTTTAGTGACACATTGTACTGTAATGTTGAACGTTAAATGTATTTTTTTATGAATGGAGGTCACAGGGATGGACAAGGGAGAGGGGGTCATTTCAGTGAAAGCTTTTTTTCCACTTCCGGTTCAGATCCATCATTTTGTTTTATTTTTGGTTCCTCATAATAAGCATATTTTCGGATACTTATAGTATTTTTTGGCCTACGTTATCGAAGCTCCAGAATGTGTTATCCGAATGAGCTCGATCATCCCGGCTAATATGGTTATGGCAATGTTTCCGATGCGATGCGTTTTGATCGATGCGCAATATCGCGCTTCCGCGTAGAATCTTCCTTGATTATTTCTTTTATGGTTCTAAAAAAAGTTAAAAAAAAAACTTGAAACGGATTCATTCGGATCATCCTTAAACTTAGGAAAAACATTTTAAGAACCGTTCTGATCCAATTCTGATTTCGGTGTCATTGAATCCGAAGAAATCGTCATTACTGTCTGTCACTGTTCTCATAACCTTTACTCCAAACCCTAAACCTTGAGCATCAATAATGCACTCATCTTATCTATAGTTTAGTTTTGTACGCTCAATTATAATTTTTTTCCGGAAAACTTTAAAATCCTTCCCGTTCCCGCACAATAACAAAGAAGAAAAAAGAGCTCGTGTGACAGTTTTTCCATAGAAACAAAAAAATACACACTCATATTCTACGCAAAAGTGTCACACGAAGCGTTTTTGACGATTATCTTCTGCTTTAAGGAAAAAATCAAAAAGTAAGTATAGATTCCAATGTAAATTGACCAACTACAAAAACAATATGCATGAAAGGTGCGGAAGAGCCATAAATTTAACGAAAATCGGAAAAACAGATCAAAATTTCAATCGCGTTTTTCTCGCTTGCTCGTTTTTCTACATGGGACAATCTTGCGTAGAAGGGCAGTATAGTTTTGCCAAAAACTGAACACATTTATTTAATGAATTTTTTGAATTTTTCGCCAAAAAGTTGACCTGATACAGCAAAATCAATGTGATATTCTAACTCAGGACACAAAAATTAGTCTAAATCAGCTGAGAAACCCCAGACTATTTTTTGGCTGTCACCCAGGGTAATTTAGTCGTTTTTTTCAAAGCTGTCCTTCTAGCTCGCTTTGTTTTAAAATTTCAAACCCTCCTCTGGACAGTCGAAAATTCAATTTCTTCAATTATTTTTCAATGCTGACTTCTCAATTCGAATTGTAAGTTTAAAGCTGTTCTCTCAACCATTTTTTCCACATTTTAATGTGCTAAAGTCTCTAAAGTGCTTGAATTCTTAAATTTTCTCATTTTTTTTAAAAGTTCATTTGCTTTATTTTACAATTTTAAACTGCCCTCTCAACCCTGTCGAATGCAATTTTAATCAATTAACGAGAAGCTGTCCTTTCAACAAGGGAGTCTATTCAAATCGGTGATATTAAAATTTTCTCATTTACTTCCAAAAATGTTCTCTTGACTTTCTTTGTTTTAAAATTCAAAGTGGTCCTGACAACTCGCTTGCATTGCAACTGTTTCCAAAGAACTCAAGCTCTAATTCCATCACACGATTTCACAATTTTCAATTTGTCTAAACGAGTTTGAACTGCATTTTTCTCATTTTTTTTCGAAGCTGTCCGACTAGTTTTCGTATTTGAAGCTGTCCTCTCAACTCAAATTCGATTTTTATCCAATTGTTTTTTTCCAAGGTTGTCCTCTTAACTAAAGCTTAGTTCTTTTAGAAATGGGACATTTACGAATGCGTGTATCTCAAAAACCATTCGTTTGATCGAAATACTTTCTATGAAGGAAATGAAGGTTATCTTATGATAATTTATTTAAAAATTTGAAAAAAAAAATATCGTTTTTTGTATGATTTTTTTTTACTTTATTCTTGGTATCTTCCATCGGCCGGAGCACACTTTTTTCAGTCATGATCTTGATCAGTGTTTCCAAATTTGACTTCGCCCAATCTGTATTCTAGGTGGCTGCATCCTTCCCCTTAAATTTCTGCTACTTTTCGGTCCAATACTTCTTTTTGAAAAGAAACTGAGGGCAGTTTAGCAGATACAACTATTTCGAAATCAACAAAACTTGATTATTTTTGAGCCACTTTAAAGCGTTTTAATGGAATTTCTGCTGGTAAAACCAGACAATAACAATATAAAACCATCATGAGATTAATATTAATGTATCATCGGTTAGTATAGATCGTAGATTGCGGAGGATACATACAAGATTAATCTTTTTATGCCTTTAAAAACAGAAAAAAACCAAAGCTATATAGCTTAAGTGCTCTGGAACTAGCAAAAATTTGTTGTTTTAGGTTAGATTTACATGACTCACAACGAGGCAACACTTTCAGCTTATCGGAGAAAAAAATTGCTGGACATTACAGCGATCTACATTTAGTTTTTTGCTTATTCAAAATTTTAAAATTCTGGTATGGGATTTCACTTCCCTGATGACCCTTAACCGTAGTTTCCGATCATGTGCTTCACTACAATGCTTGATTTGAACTTTGTGGACATTTTTGACATTGTTTGCATACTTTTCCACCACTCACACACGGTAATTCTTTGAATAATCAACGGTTTTGTCAGCTATCAATTGATAATGATGGTTTTTGTCTCTCTTAATAAGTTGTTTTACAATTTTTAGTTGTCCTCTCGATTGAACTAAATTTTTATTATTTAATGTCCCCTCAACTCAATGAAACTTCATTTTTCTTTCAAAACCTCTTCTTTCATTTCAAGAAGAGTTCCCATAACTTATCTGCAGGGAGCCTCTGCAGATTATTAACCAGAATTAAGCGATTAATCACGGATTTCTCGCCATTCTTCATCCAGATATGATATTTTCTAAACTGCCACCGTAACTATCGACGGAACAAAGTTTTACAGCCCAACAAAAGTCATAAACATATGTTAATCAGTCTAGTTCGCCGGCAAAGACGCATCGAAATCGAGAAAGGGGAATACTGCTCGTCATCATCATCATCAGCTAACTATCTATATCAGTTAGTATTGAAGTAGGTACACGACGATGTGCTCTCGTTTTGTCGGACACTTTAGATAAGAATGTGAGCTAATAATTTAAGGGTCGCGGCTCATTACCTCGGAAAGTATTCCACTATCTCCTAGCTCCTAGAGTTAGAGAGTTAGCTGCATTTGCCCATGAAAGCGGTGTGGGGTGAGAACAGTTTTGAATATTCTAACCCGCCATTCGTCCGTCCGTCCCGCTGTGGGACTGATTGAAGTGTTTGTTTTTTAAAGTTGTTGTCAATGCGCGGAGGGGGAGAAATGGAGTGAGAATTCAAATAATTTACATGCGTTGCCGTGGCCCTCTTGGTTTTATCTTATCGCTCAATTTCTTCTGCACTTTCACGCAATCTTCTCGAAAATGAGCGAAAAGAGAAGGAAAATAACAGGGGTGTAATCTGACGTTCCGTCACGGCACACCATTTATCACCATCAGCGCGCCCCTCACATATATGTTTAGGGGCTAATCTACGTAATTACAAACAGGAAATTGTTCAACTTTTGGTTTCTGGGTGATTTTGGGAGAAAGAACTTCAAGCGACATAGCATTGCTTTGAGGTAGGTCCTGGTCGGTAGCAACTTCATTAAAATTTCATTAATCTTTACACTTTGGTGCTTTTTTTTCTGACTCTCACTCTGGGAATTTGTGGCACTTTCTCGAAGACTGTGTCGGTAAAGGCTTTCTGGCATCCAGCAGCAGGAAACCTGAACAAACAAAGTCTAATAATAGAGAAAAAACATACTGTACCCGAAAAAAATAATAATTGTTATACACTCCGGCCAAAGAAAGCTCGATTTACTCGAAGGAGATTTCAATTAACCATAATCTCTCAAGGAGTCCGAAAGCCGGAAAAGGTGGTTTCTTTGCAAGCAAATCTTCCATTCAGCGTATCTTAGGGTTCACTTTCGAGTACACTCTCGTTCTCTGCTTATATTGTACAAGCAAGAAGAAATAGTTTTTCTTCACAAATTGCAAGAAGGATCGGGGGAAATCCCAGCCAAAAGTCCGAAAGGAAAGGATAATGAGTTGGCATCTTTCTAGGCCCACTGCATACCTAGCTGCAGAAATCGAGAGAAAACATCTGTTCGGGAAGGAATTACGCATGTTACCCAAGACCTTTTTGCATTTCATTGCAGTTTTTTCTTTCTTTTGTCTGAAATCCATCAAAGCAGGCGAGAGACTTTTTTTCCCTTTACCTGGATATCGGTAACAGTAAGAGCAAATCTAAGGAATAAAATTGCAAAACTTTTCGGCCTGCTTCGTTTCCAATCAAGCAAAGATTGCTTTGTTGGAAAAGCAAAATACTGCATACAAAAAGTGTGTTCGATTTCAGTCGCAAAAATTGATTTTATTAGTCGCGATAAACTTTATTCCGAAAACACAATCGCAACGATGCTAAACATTAATTAAGAGCGAAGTGAAAGTGGGCAGGACGCGGAAGGAGGATGCTGCTGCAATAAAAGTGTCATCGTAAATGTCACAAGCAGGCCTTACAACCTCGCATCGAGCTGAGCGCTAGTTCATTCACTGTTGATTTGATAAATGAGAGGACACTGCATTGGACGGGCATTGATTGAAACAACATATCGAGGGCGGCTTTTTTCGGTTGGTTGTGATACCATTTTATGGCCCCCGCGATGCATGTCGTATATCATATTTGTTTTATACTGTTCCCAGGTCTCTAATTAGTATAACGGTCCTCGAATTGAAAGTGGGGTAATTGACACACTAGTACAAAAGACCAACATAATATTAATAACACAAAAAGAATTATAGTAGCTTTTTCACATAAGTTTAAATAGCTCATGAGCTGCTAGAAGTACAAAAATAGAAATATAAAATACTCAATTTACAAAAAAAACAGAGATCAGATTCTTCACATATAGTTTGCGCTAAGAAATTTCTGAAAAAATAAAAATTGACGTAAGCTTTCAAAGTTTGATTTTAAGCTACCCCAGAAAAAATCTATATATATAAAAATGAATTTCTGTCTGTCTGTCTGTCTGTCTGTCTGTCTGTCTGTCTGTCTGTTCCCTATAGACTCGAAAACTACTAAACCGATTTGCGTGAAACTTGGCAGTTGGGGGTATTGGAGGCCGGGGAAGGTTCCTATTGTGGTTGGAGACCCCTCCCTCTCTCATTAAGGGGGGGAGGGGCCTCCCAAACAAAAGACCATTTTTTGCATAACTCGAGAACCCATCAAGCAAATGGTATCATATTTGGCATGGGGTGTTATTTGGGAACGAGGAATATTTCTATGAATATTTGGTATCCCTCCCTCCTTTCAGTGGCGTGATAGGAAGGGGGGAGGGGGGCTACCTTACAATTTTTCATATAACTCGAGAACTAATCAAGTTATTGGATCCAAATTCGGCATGGGAAGGTATTTGGTTACGAAAAATATTTCAATGATTATTTGAGACCCCTCCCTCTTTCCAGTTGAAAGGGGGAGGGGCTTCTTTCATATTTTCATATAGTTCAAAAACTAATAAAGCAAATGGAACCAAATTTGTCATGGGAAGGTATTTGGATACGAAAAATATTTCTATGATTATTTGAGACCCCTCCCTCTTTCCAGTAGGGAGATATAAAGGGGGGAGGGGCCTCTTCTATAGTTTTCAACATAACTAAGAAAGTAATTAAGCAACTTGGCATGGGCGGGTATTTGGAACGTGACATGTTCTAATGATTGTTTGAGACCCCTTCCTTCTTACAGCAGGGAGGAAGGAAAGAGGGAGGGGAGTTTCATACAATTTTTACTGCATAACTCAAGAACTACAACAGCAAATGGAACCAAATTTGGCATGGAACGATATTTGGGTACGAGAAATGCTTCTATGAATATTCGGTATCCCTCACTCTTTCGAAGAGGTGGATGAAAAGGGGGAGGCGAGGTCTCCCTTACAATTTTCAGTATAACTGGAGAGCTGATCAAGCAAATTGAACCATATTTGACATGTGAGTATATTTGGATACGAGAAATGTTTCTATTATAAATTGAAGCCGTACCTTTTAAGCGGTAAGATATAAAGGAAGAAGGGGGGGTTTCCATTTTTTTTTACATAACTCGAGAATTAATCGAGCAACCAAATTTCATCATAATCATCAAAAAAGTATTTGAGTACGAAAAATACTTTTATGAATATTAAGTTATCACCCCTCCATTGAAAGAAGAGAACGGAAAGGGGGATGGTACTTTCTTTCAAGTTTATACATAACTCAAAAATTTACTACTTAAATAAAACCAAATTTGGCATGGCATGGAATATAGGAAGGGAAGAGGGAAGCTTACATTTAACTTTTATTTTACAAAATCCGAGAAATGGACAATACTTAACATGGAAAATCATTTTGGTATGACTCTATGATTATTTGACACATTATCCTCCTTTCAGTGAGAAGGTACATGGGAAGAGGGAAGTGAGCCCAATACAATTTTGTTAGCATATGTTCTAAATTTATGCTTACGAAGCCAACAAATGGAGACAAATATGGCATGGAAAGGTAGGTTACGAGGTACTTGGTTACGAGATATGTTTCTACGATTGTTATAGACTCTTATGCTTTACAGTGTAGAGAGGGATAGAAAGAAAGGGGCTCCATACAATTTTTGTTGTAAAGCTTAAATTCTTATCAACCAATGGAACTATATTTGATATAAGAGAATTTTTGGGAACGAAAATAATGTTTATTAAAGATTACAATCTCCATTCAGCAGGGGGTGAAGGGAAAGACAGGGGGGGGGGGCTCTCTAATCAGTTTTTTAGCTTAAATCCAGAACATATCAAGCAAAAACAACCATACTTTATAAGTTAGATTATTTGCGAACGATTAATGCGAACGAGTTTGCGAAACCAGAACCAGATGAAAATTTTCAGATCTTTTGAACTAATTTATAAATCAAGATTCAGAATATAAGTTATGGTTTGTGTTGCAATTTGAAACTCCAGCTGAAGCTCTCATTTTATAGTGGTTGCTTATTAATTTCGTCATAATTTGATTTAAAATAATACCAAAAACAATAAAAATTTAAATGATTTCTGAAAATATCATTTGATTCTGAAAGGTGTAGCAAAGCACACCGGGTCAGCTAGTATTCATATAAATTAGATCAACATGATACCATGATTTAGGATCTAATTCTTTGCGACGAAAACTTAAAAATCGGATATTTATATCTATCTAGTTCAGAATAAAACACGAATTTAAATATTACCAATTATGTCGAATACAAACAAAGAATAAAAATTAAAAAATCAGGAACTAAGCAAAACGAAGGGTTGTTAAAGGAACTCGATGTCAAATTTTGGAATCACTCGACTCGACATCGATATGCCACTTATCTGGTCTTATAAAACGCGTTTTTGAATATTGATAATTGAAATATCCTTAAGGTTTCAGTGAAATCTACACTGGACATCACTGAGGTGTTCATATATGAAAATTGAGATCCAAATGTTGGCATCGGGATGAGAAAAAAAAACAAACATAAAAAAAATATAAATAAAATAGGGGAGGAAGAAAAAACCATACAAGAAATAAAGTCAAAGAATGAAGTTCTTTTGTGAGAAAGAGAACATCGTCAGCAAAAAAATACAAAAAATACCTGAATCTTTAAAAGTGATGTTTGCTTGAAAAAAAAAACAACAAGAAAAGAGAAACATGGGATATCAAAAAGGTAAAGAATGGAAAAGTGATACAGTAAACAAAGTAGAAAAGTAAATAAAGGAAAAAAGTTGAAGGAGAAAATTAAGGAATCAATTTTAAAGTGGAAAAAATATCAAAAGGAAAAAATACTAAAAGGATAAAAAAGAAAGTAAAGTAATAGAAAGGGAAAATAATAAAAAGTGGAAATGGACGAAATTAAAAGGGGAAAAAATAATTAAAGTGATGAATGTAGAATGGGAGAAAATAATAAGTAGAAAAAAAAACAAAAATGTAAACAATACAAAAAGGTAATAGTAAGATAATCATATACAATAACGATAAAAATTAAAAAAGAAAAATAAATTCAAATGTAGAAAAACATTTAAAAAAAGGAAAAAATAGAGAAAGTTAAAATCAAAAAGCAAAAAGAAAAAAAAGTTAAAAAAAATGGGAAAAGGGAAAAAAAATAATAAGTAAAAAGAAAAAAAGTTCAAAATGACAAAGGAATAAAATAGAAAAAAAGGAAAAAAATAAAAAAAGGAAAAAAATAAAAAAAGGAAAAAAATAAAAAAAGGAAAAAAATAAAAAAAGGAAAAAAATAAAAAAAGGAAAAAAATAAAAAAAGGAAAAAAATAAAAAAAGGAAAAAAATAAAAAAAGGAAAAAAATAAAAAAATGAAAAAAATAAAAAAAGGAAAAAAATAAAAAAAGGAAAAAAATAAAAAAAGGAAAAAAAATAAAAAAAGGAAAAAAATAAAAAAAGGAAAAAAATAAAAAAAGGAAAAAAATAAAAAAAGGAAAAAAATAAAAAAAGGAAAAAAATAAAAAAAGGAAAAAAATAAAAAAAGGAAAAAAATAAAAAAAGGAAAAAAATAAAAAAAGGAAAAAAATAAAAAATGGAAAAAATAAAAAAAGGAAAAAAATAAAAAAAGGAAAAAAATTAAAAAAGGAAAAAAATTAAAAAATAAAGGATAAAGGAAAAAATTAAAGACCAGTAAAAGGTAAAAATAAAAAAAAATGAAAAAGAGAAAATTAAAAGAAGGAGCAAATAGAAAAAAAAAACAATATAAAAGAAGATTAATTTGAAAATTAAGAAAAATAAATAAATAAGAAAAAAATAAAAAAGGAAATTAATAAGAAAAACAATAAAAAACAGAAAAACGATAAAAAAGAAAAAAATAAAAATGGAGAGAGAACGAAAAAGGGAAAAAAAATCAAATAAGGATAAATAAAAAAAGAAACCAATGATAAAAATCAAAATTTGGGAAAAGGAAAAAAATATAATAAATGGGAAAATAAATAAGAAAAGAAATAGGAATAAAAAATAGAAAACGTAAAAGGAAAAAAATAGGAGAAATGGAAAAAAATAGCCAAACAATAACAAAAGGTAATAGTAAGAAAAATATTTCCAAAAGGGATAAATTTAAAAAAAGAAAAATAAATTCAAATGTAGAAAAACATTTTAAAAAGGGAAAAAATAAAGACAGTTAAAATCAAAATGCAAAAAGAAAAAAGGGAAAGTTAAAAAAAATGGAAAAAAGGAAAAAAATTTAAAAAAGGAATAAATAAAAATAATTAAAATGTAAAAAGGAAAAAAAAGACGAAGGTATAAAATAGAAAAAAAAAATAAAAGGATAAAGGAAAAAAATTAAAGAAAAAAAAAAGAGTCAAAATAGAAAAAAAATGAAAAAAAAAGAAATTTTAAAGGAGGAGCTAATGAAAAAGAAACAATATAAAAGAAGATAAATTTGAAAATAAGGAAAAAAATAATAAGAAAAAAATGAAAATGGAAAATAACAATTAAAAAACAGAAAAAAGGAATAAAATAAAAGAGATTGAAAAAAGGAAAAATAAAAAATAATTCAAGGATAAAAATAAAAATATAGGAAAAAGGAAAAAAATAGGATGAAGGGGAAAATAAATAAGGAAAAGAAATAATTTAGAAATAAAAAATAGAAAATAAGAAATAGAAAAGGAAAAAATTTGAAGAAATGAAAAAAATAGGAAAAAAGAAAAAAATTAAAATAAAGTGAAATGTAAAAAACCAAAAAAAGAAAAAAAACATAACAAAAGAAAGGAAGAAAAAGGTTAAATAAACATATGAAAAAAAATTAAAATAGTACAAAAATAAAACAAAGTATAAAAGAAAACAAATAAAAAAATAAGATATAAAGAAAAAGGCAGAAATAAAATTATAAAAAGAAAAAAAAGGATAAAATAAAAAAAAAAATAAAGGACAAAAATAAAAAAAAACTATATAGAAAGGAAAAAATCGATAAAAAAATACTACAGAAAAGAATTAAAAATAAAAAATTGTGGAAAAAAGGAAAAGTGGAATGAGGAAAAATAATAAAACAATAAAAATAAATAGAAGAAAAAAATAAAAAAAAAAATGAAAAAATGTAAAGACAAAAGATTTAAAAAGGAAAAACTAAAGAAAATGAAAAAAAGAATCACTTGGAATCATAATGATAGTACGGCTATTTAAGGCTTTCCATATTTTTTCTGAACAAAAACCTGAAAAAACTTGGGCTTTGGATTTCAATATTTCCAACAAAAAAAAACGAGCAATATCCGAACAAATCCGGCCTAAAACCTATGTTATTCAGCAATTCCCTGGGACTGATAGGATATTGTTTTTGAAAATGTTTCTACCAATTTTCAATTTGTTTAACCATATCATATTTTGTTTGTGTATTATTCTTTCAATTTTGGATGAAAGTTCTTCAGTTGATACTTGTCAATTAGGATTCTCCTTTCCCTTTAAAAACAGTTTGGTTTTATTGACTTTCTTACAATATAGCAATGTAAACATCGCAATATTCAAAGAAAAATTAAGTTTGTTTCTTTTTTTGTTGGTATTAACTGTTACATTACCCGAAGATTATCATTTTTTTTAAGTTAAGTCAGCCCTTATTGGTGACAAGAACAATCCTAACAGCTGTGCTTGTCAAAAAAAAACACGCACGCAATTCCTAATTAATTGAAATCGTATGTACATAAAACTAATTAGGAGGAGTTCATTCGGAAGTTGAGTTGTGTTTACAACTGTCGATTAGAGGTAATTGAATGCTACGTAGATATCATCTGAAACCACTTAGTTAGTTGGTTAGCCGACGAGTATGTTCACCAAAATGTTCCAGTAAAATAAAACCACAAAAACAAGGATCTCAACAGACAGTCAGACAGACAACGATCCATGCATCCATCCACCCATTCCTTCGCTTCGTTCGGGGATGACAAAATTCTATGGAAAAATCCTTCTATGAACGATAACCTAAACCCGAACCGAAAAGCTAGGGGTTCGTTCCAAAAGCTGGATAAAAGAACATCCCGACGAGCTGCTGCTGCAACAGGACTACCCTGTGGATGCAAGCCATGCAATTGCTGTGCTTCTGCTGGTTCGTTCTTAATTTACTGCTAAGTGGAAAGGTGTGTAATTAGTTTTATGTGTTTTTCCGGCTTGCTGCCTCCATACCTTTGCGTTTTGTTCATGGACGGCGACTGTTTTACCCCTCTCAGAAATAGGCAAAGTCTAGAAAGTTCTTGCCTCGATATAGCAAGAGATAGCTATGTTTGGTGGCCCCTCACTGTCAAAGAGTAGGCTTTGCTATTTTTTGCCTACTTCTTATGCCCACAGGGTCATATCGTCGACTCTTGGAAGAGAAAGGTTCACAACGACCGGGGGGTGTTGCAATGGAGTATGTTTGATGTGCACTCGAGCTGCACTCACACCCCTGCGCTCGCCTTCCATTCCAATCGATGCTATACTGTACCATACAAAGACACCCCACCGAGGTTTTGTTTTTTCCCAAAAAAAAGGTTCTAAAACTGCGCTTTTCTCTATAGAAAGGGGGCAGGAATCACGCAATTTGAGTCGTCGAGGTTTTCTATTTTCTATCTATTTCCACACCGGTGAAAGTAAGAAACGCAACAACCCCTGTCTGTCGGTTGATGCTGCGCTGCAACTACACTCAATCGATATCTCTTTCACCTTTTCCTGTGTTGCGAAATACGTTCCGAGATGTTTCTCTATTTTACCTCGATTTTTGTTTCACTGCTGCTCTTCTCTATTTTAAAGTCTAGTTGTGCAATTGGCGTGTAATTTATTGGACACCCATCGAAAATCGATCATCGAGGCGGGATCGGTTTGACCCTTTTTTTGTTAAATTATCGTGTGTTCCTGGAGAAATTTTCCAAAGAATAATAGGAAACGGAACCAAACCACTTCCGGCGTCGTTAAGCTAGGCGGCAGGGTTTTATTTTTGATATTGATTTTCAGTCAATTTAGAATATTTTTAATCGATTTGCTGATTGGCGAAATGGATCGACAAACGAAAGGGCGTTGATTGGAAATTGGAATTGGTATATCGGATGACGGGGCGTTTATATAAATTCAATTGAAAGTTTGAGTTATGTAGGGTTGAGAAGAACAATCCTTTTCGAAAGTTAAAAAAACTGCTTTCAGTTGGTATTTCATTGTTTTACATGACATCCCTTTCTTCTAGCTGTGTACTTATAGATTTCATTTCACATGAAATGCCTTTCAAGAATAAAGTAATGATCAAAGGCTGCCTTAATAAATTTTGTATCTCAAGACTCATATTTAAAAACTGTAGCCAGGATTTTGTTCTGACTATTTAGTTTTCAGATTTTTCGTCAACTATGAGCCATTTTGGAGCGTGATTTTCGTCTTTAAATGGAATGAAGATTTTCTTCGTGAACTTGTTTCGAAGTATGCAGTAGTATTATTGCCGTTAGAAGAATTTCTTACGTGGGCCTTCCGCAGGGTTCATGTTTGAGTCCACTACTTTACAACTTTTACGTATGTGACATCGAAAGTTGTCTCTCTGAAGGCTGCAATCTAAGACAATTTGCAGATGATAGCGTAGTGTCTGTCACAGGATCCACTGAGTTTCATCTGCACATACCTTTACAAGATACTTTAGACAGATTATTATCATCTTTGGGGCTTGGGATTGAGTTTTCTCCACAGAAAACGAAGATGATTGTTTTCTCTAAGAAACGTAGACCTGCTCAACCCAAGCTTCAACTCCTAGGCAGAACGATCACGCAATCGAGGTGTTTCAAGTATCTTGGGGTTTGGTATGATTCCAAGTGTACCTGGAGAGCCCATTTTGAGTATCTGAAAGGAAAATGCCAACAAAGAATCAATTTTCTCCGATCAATCACTGGCACCTGGTGGGGAGCCCATCCAGAAGATCTTTTGAAATTGTATCGGACAACCATTCTTTCAGTGATGGAATATGGTAGCTTCTATTTCCAGTCAGCTGCCAAATCTCACCTCATCAAACTCGAGCGTATCCAATACCGCTGTCTCCGCATCGTTTTGGGCTGTATGCCCTCAACGCACAACATGAGTCTTGAAGTTTTGGCAGGAATACTCCCTTTGAAAGATCGATACAATCTACTATCACTTCGATTCCTCATCAGGTGTGAGATCATGAACCCATTGGTGATCGTTAATTTTGAAAGGTTGAGCAAAATTTTCAATCCAGATTTATGTCTATATACCATGTCCTCATGTCAATGCAGGTATACCCTTCTTCGTACTCTCCAACTCGTGTTTTAAGCCCAGACTACGATGATTCTTCTGTCCAGTTTGATTTGTCTATGCAGCAGGAAATTCGTGGAATCCCGGATCCGCATCGCCCTCTTCTGATTCCAAGAATTTTCGAAGCTAAATATAGACACGTCAATGCTGATAAAATGTACTTTACCGATGGGTCTCAAATTGAAGAATCAACGGGATTTGGAGTTTTCAACGAAACAACGAGTGCCTCTTTTAATCTCCAGTCACCATGATCTGTATATATAGCAGATTTAGCTGCTATTCACTGGGCCTTGGACAGCATCGCCTCCCGGTCAGTTGGGCACTACAATATTGTAACGGATAGTCTAAGCTCTGTTGAAGCAATACGCCCAATACGACCGGGAAAGCACTCGCCGTTCTTCCTGAGAAGATACGGGATATTTTGAGTGCTTTAACAAGACGTCGCTTTTCCATCACCTTTGTTTGGGTTCCCTCGCATTGCTCGATAGCGGGTAATGAGAAGGCAGACTCTCTGGCAAAGGTGGGGGCAACGGCAGGCGACACGTACCAACGTGATATCGTCTTCAATGAATTTTACTTCTTGGTTCGAAGGAACTCTCTTGTCAACTGGCAGCGCAAATGGGACGATGATGAGTTGGGTCGGTGGCTCCATTTGATTGTCCCAAGGGTAAGCCTTAAACCATGGTTTAATAGGTTGGACCGGAGTCGGGATTTTATTCGTATATTTTCCCGTCTCATGTTCAATCATTATTCCTTAGGCGCGGTACTCTATCGCGTAAATATTGCTGGCAGCAATTTGTGTAGTTGTGGCCAAGGTTACCATGATATTGAGTATATTGTTTGGTCGTGTGAGACCCACCTTGTCGCCAGATCGAATCTTATTGACTCCTTTCGGGCCCGAGGAAAACCACCTAACGTTCCAGTGAGAGATGTGTTAGCAGTGATAGACTTGGGCTACATGTTTGAAATCTATCTTTTTCTAAAAGCTATCGATCTCCATCTGTAATCCTTTTTATTTTCACATTTCCCTTTCTGTTTTCTTTTGTCTCTCAAAACTGTTAGTCTTAAGCAATCAATTGTAAAAATCAAAGCGAGTTTGTCTCCTTCAAACCTACTGGCATGAGCCGTTTCAAATAAATAATTGTTAAAAAAAGTATGCAGTATTTTTTTTTTTACTGTAATGTTCAGTTTAAGAATAATATAATTTAATTAAATATTTACTTGCTTGCATTCAGTCCAAAGAGATGATAGGAATCGATTGCTAAATACACTAAGATCTAGAGTAGTAAACGGATATTATATTAATGAAAAAACATCCGTGCATTTCTATATTCTCTTCAACCTGAAAGAAAAAAAAACAATAAAATCCTAAGAAATATAATCAAAAAGAGAAAAAGAGAAGAAACATAAAACGAGAAAAAATCAAAAAGCAAAAAAAAAAAAATAAAATAAAAACAATGAAAATAGCAAGAGACAATAAAAAGAAAAAAATATGAAAGAAAGAGGAAAAGAAATATAAGCACAATGTATATAAAATAAAAACAAAGAAGAAGATAAAAACCAGTAGAACAAAAAATAACAAGAAAACAAAAATCGGATGAAAAAAAGAAGAAAAATGAAAGAAACCAAAAAATAAATTTAAAAAAACTTAATGAAAATTGAATTTAAAAACAAAAAAAATAGACAAAGATATAAAAAACTAGAAAAAAAATTAAAAAAAAAATTAATAAAAGAAAATTTTTTTAATAAATTAATAATTAATAATTTAATAAAAAAAACATTATTAGAAATTAAGATGGATCAAGAATATTAAAAAAAAAAATTGCATACGGGTAAACAGATTTGTTTATATATTTTTAAAGTAGAAATAAAGAAATTTTTAAATACATTTAAAAAAGGCACTACAGACCTATTTCGATTCTCTGTTGCTTGTCAAAGGTGTTTGAGTCAATTATCTACGAGAGGCTTTACAACGCTGCTAAACCAATAATAACCGAACACCAACACGGTTTCATGAAAAAAAGGTCAACGGTCTCGAATCTGATGAGCTACTCTGCCACACTTCATACTGCTATCAGCAAAAAGCAACAAGTAGATGCCATTTACATAGATTTCTCAAAAGCATTTGATAAAGTTCCACATGAAATCGCCATCAGGAAAATAGAACGCTACGGCTTTCCGTCATGGTCTACAAAATGGCTCTACTCCTACTTGACAAACCGACGAGCATTTGTGAATCTACGAGGAATCAGATCTCAGCCATTTGACGTCCCTTCCGGTGTTCCCCAGGGCAGCCACATAGGACCACTAATCTTTATCCTTTTTGTTAACGATCTTGCTTGTTTACTGCAATCCTCTAAATTGATGTACGCAGATGACCTTAAGATTTACCGGAAAATCGAATCACCAGTGGACTGTGCAGCACTTCAAGCCGACATCTCGACACTTTTGGACTGGTGCAAGTCTCATGGGATGGAAGCTAATGCCAGTAAATGCCGATGTATAACTTTCTGCAGAGCTAGAACTCCACTTCTCTTTGCCTACAAAATGGACACAGCAGAAATGGAACGAGTAGTCTCGATTAAAGATCTCGGAGTTATTTTTGATCAGAAACTAAGTTTTTCAGAACACATAGCCGCCACAACCGCAAAAGCCTTTGCCATTCTTGGCTTTATACGTAGAAACACTGTTGAGTTTGAGGATGTATATTGTCTTAAAGCGGTTTACTGCGCCTTGGTGCGCAGCGTTCTGGAATACGCCGTGGTAGTTTGGACGCCGCATCAAACAGTACACACTGAAAGACTAGAAAGGGTACAAATGAAGTTCCTACGATTTGCACTCCGTAGACTGCCGTGGAATGATGCCGTTCGATTGCCACCGTATGCCGAAAGATGCAATCTAATAAGTCTTGAGACCCTGCGACACAGACGAATAAACATCCAAAGAATGTTTGTATTCGATTTGTTGATGAACAATATTGACTGTCCTCTACTGCTACAAAGCATCCACATTCATGCTCCAGCGAGACGTCTTCGTCAACAGAACTTTTTGTGGATTCCATCTAGTCACACAGTTTTTGCCCAAAATCACCCTATGCATAATTGTTGTCGTGTTTTTAATGAAGTGTCTAACGTTTTTAATTTTAATCAATCCAAAGAAGTGTTTAGAAATAATATTCGTAGTCTTAGAACATAACTCATGTTTAGTTTAAGATATGTCTGTATGGTTTATATCAAAGACATTAAATAAATAAAAAAAAAAAATTGAAAATATTTCAAAATTAATTTCCAATTTTAATATTTGTTTCTTTTAAAAAAAATGGTCAAAAATTAAAAACAATAATTGACAATAAGAATTAAAAATAGATATTAAAAGTAATTAAACATAAAAAAAACATTAAATTTAGAGAAAGAATTAAACATAAAAAAATATAAAAAAAATTAAAAATAAACAAGAATAAATAATAAAACTTTAAAAAGATTAAAAAATAAAATTAAAAATATGTAAGAACAAACAAACAATACAGTAGTTTTTCGATTTTATCACGCTTACTTCACCGTGATAATGATAAAACCGTGAATTTGGCGAAACTGGAAACTAAAATAGAAAAACCGCAAATGATTTCCAAAAACAACGTGATAAAATCGAAACAATAACCGTGATAAAATGGAGCGTGAGCTTAGCTAGTATTGGAAAATCGAACAGTGATAAAATCGAAAAACTACTGTAGCTTAATAAAACTAATTTAAAAAAATAAAAAAAAATTAAAAAGGAATAAAAAAAAAATGATTAATGGAAAAGTCAAATGAATGATATGTAATCTAATAAAAATACAATAAAAAATAATAAAAAATCAATAAATAATAATAAAAAATATATGAATATATATCCTCCAACTGGTATCAGAAAGGGTTGGTTTATCATCTTGAACTGCATTCTGTTCATATCCAGCCGGGATGGATATAATGAAGTGCATGATGATCTAACCAACGTCTCATGATCGCTTACTATTCTACGCTGCCTACTCTAAACTTTAAAATCTCCTTCTCCAAACTATCTCTGATTTTCATTTCCAGCGTCAGCTCCCCGAGCTATTTAAACGCCACAAAAAAAAATCAATTCCATAATTAAAATCCTGTTGGTATTTTTTTAAACAACAAAACTTGAAAAATAAACTCAAATTCTACTTTATATTTATGATTTTTAACTTAAATTTTGAAATTGAACTAGCTATCACAATAATAACTTAGCGATCTCTTGCAATTTGAATTCCTAGACTAAATTGTCATATTAATATAATTATCTTTATTGTAAAACTAATTTAAGAGGTGAATCTGAACCTAAATTTTTAATATTAATTCCGAATCTGAATTCAGAAACTGCATTAAAAATTTTTAATTTTAAATCTGTTTCCAAAATTCAATACGACTTCTGAATTTTAATTCCTGATCAGTATTTTAAATATGAGCCAAGATGTGAAATCTGTTCCAAAGCCCAGATTTTATTTATTGATTTATTATTATTGAATCAACAGATCATATATTGATCCAAATGATATTTAAAAATTAGGAGATTAACTACAAATACAAATCTACACTGAACTTTGAACACTAAGAATTCTTCTTCGGAATACAACCTTCGAAACGTCAAAATCAAAATGCTCTGAGAAGCGGTTTAAAGTCTTGATGACGCCAATTATTGCAGAGTTGGCCCCGTAATTTTTTAGTCTAACAGGAACGAAGAGCTGAAGATCCCGATTCCTCAAACCACGGGCGCTAAGTGGAAGAACTTTTAAAAGTGCGGGAGAGTCGATTCTTGGTGAAAGCAGATCAGCGACGAAAGAAGTACGAGTGGCGGTACCGCGAGCTTGCAGCGTGTCGATGTCGATCAGGCGGCAGCGGCTTTCGTAGCTGGGAAGTCGAAAAAGGTCTTGCCAGTTTAAGTGTCGAAGGGCATACCTCAAAAATCGTCGTTGGATGGCATGAATCTATAGTTAAAATTTTGAATTATTGGGTTTCAATCTGAATTCATTATTGATTTTTTTTTAAACCCGACTTGTGAGTTTAAATTTAAATAAAAATTTCGAATGATGAATCTGGTTCTGAGATTTCAGTTTTGGATCGACATTTTGATGCTTTGTTATGTTTGAATTCTGCATAAGAATTAAGCACAGCCGCAGCTCGTGGCGTAGAGAATAGCCTTCAAGTCTTCTAAGTCAGCGAGCATGATATCGAATCCCGGTCACGGCATACATTGTACACATTCTGTGGGTTGGTGATTTTAGCATTTGTAAGATGCTAGCCATCATATCCTTGAAAGGTGTACGCTTAGAGTTAAGAAAAAAGGAATCTCTTCGAGGAAACATACAGTTTCATTGAGATCCTGTATGTGTTTGTGTTCGTTTAAGTTAAAGAACTTCAAATCTGAAAACGATAATAATAATTTTGCAAAACTGAAAACCATATTTCTACGCAATGAAAATGCGGACAGATTTAAAATTCATTACTATAGACAAAAAAATCAGATGCCTTGTGCCTTGTTATTTGTCAAAGCTAACTTCCAAATGGCCTAATTGTTCAATTTACATTCACTTATTTCTGTTCTTGAAATGGATTTTTTTTTGAAATTTTACTGAATTTTTCTGCAATATTAGACACCAAGATTTTTTGTGTCATCTCTGTGAAGTTTTTCACACATCAGACCTATTTTGCTAATAAAGACATTATCAAGTAGGAAATCCATAAACTTCTCAAGGTTTCCTTCTCGCAAATCATTCAGGAATGATAAAGCAGTTACGATCTGTTTCATATCCACACCTATTTAAATACATAAATCAATTTTCGAACTAATTTATCATTCGACAAGGTTAGACGCCAAAAAAAGAAGAAAAAATGCGACACGAAACCACTCATAAATGTCATCGTCGACACCACAAAGCCATCATGGAACCGCGCCAAAGTGAAAGAAATTTTCTGTTCATTGTATCACTACCTTTGGATTAAGGTTTTGTTTGACGTTTTCCAAAAATCTGAGAGAATCAATCCCAAAGTCATTTAAATACTATCTTTTTTTCGCTTTGCGCTATACAACTGTCATACCGGGAAATGTGACACTTCATTTCTCCCCCTCTTTGATGACGATGTACGGGACAAACTGTCAACTGAAGAAGCATAAGTTATTCATTGATTTCGTAACTGTTTTTTTTTCTCTCTGGTTGTCTTCTAAGTCTTTCGGTATCGAACTGTCTGCACCTTCTTTTCTTTTCGGTACTCCACAGGGAACGCTCTCTTCAGATTGTCTTTTTCTTCTGCTTTCTCTAGTTAATTTTCCAAGAAAATAAGAAAAACACCTTCTTGTTTTTCCCCTGCAGTAGAAAGGTAGTTCCTCAAAAACGAAAAAAATGTCATCATACATGGCCATGATTCTGTGACTGCTTCAAAAAGTATCGCACCATTACAGTCAAAATCTCAGTAGTAGGCCACGGTTTATTGCTTCCCCGCAACTTTTTCTTTCTAGTTTCCAGTACCAGAAAACCCCCAACAGCTAGGTAAGAGCGATATTTTTCCAACTGTTGCATCAATTGGCAACGTGTGATGAGTTGCACAACTGCATTGGCCCCTGATGGGATGCAACACACGATGCACTCGAGCGTTTTCTGTTGTTATTATTGTTTCCTTCCCTTTCGCACCTCTCGACTCGATTCTCGAAAATGTTACAGCAAAAGGGCTCTCACAGCAGGCGCAGGACACGTGTCTATAAAATCTGATTCAAACAAAATCACGGGTTCCTTTGATCCAGAGCTTGTCCTGCTCCCTGCTCTTCTCAAGTTGTTTGTTGGAGGTGTTTTTCGATCCTTCGTCGGGAGACTTTGTTGTTTACATTGTCATTATGGCCGACTTGGTTTCAAGTTGAGCTGAAAGAAAGTTGACTTTCGGAAAACCAACCATATGTGCGTTTATTGTCAAGTCGAGGCTCCCTCCGCGCATAATGAAGATGAATTTCTTCACCTTTCCGACTTTTCCAGCCAGTTTGCCTAATGCGGTTGGAAGATAAATCAAGTCGAACGGTTTTGAGACTTGAAAATTTGATGCGTCATGGCAGCTGAAGTGATGAAGAAAATTGTCTGGAAAAATGCATTCTCAGATGCGGATGTCTCGATTATGACAGATGCCGCCTCTGATTCTAAAGACATTTGACAAGAATGACAACTTCATTATTTCGTAATAGAGTTGTTGATTTCCTTCTTGTGGCAGCTGGTAGAGAATTTTTTTTTCTTCATTATAAATTTAAACTCCATAATAAGTCAAAATGAAAATTCTTTTACTTATTTGAATTTGAAAAATCGAATTACATATTTGAATTTTCTATTTTGAGATTTCAATTTTGAAATATCAGTTTCAGATAAAAAAAATATAGAAGACAAATGTCAGATTCTGATTTCAAATTCAGATTCAGATTTGAGATTCAGATTTCAGATTCATTTTATGAAGTTGTTTTATCGGCTATATCGGTAAAGTTTTATATTCTTTGAGCATTAATATATAAGAATTTATAGATTCGATAGAAGATTAGAAAAAGATGAAAGGTGTGGAAAATTATTATAATCTCCTACCTGTCTATAATCTTTCAATTCTTAAATATTCCTTCTCAAAGATTAAAAAAAATAACCGTTATAGCCCCTAAAATAATTTCTTCAAATAAATTACAATTATTAACTCTTCTTTTCAAAGGTTTCAGATTCAGATTGCAAACGCAAATTTCAAATTTCAGATTTCAAAGGCAGAATTCAGGTTCAGATTTCTTATTATACTAAATTTTTGAAAAAAGTATCATTTGTTTGTTCAAATTTCAATCTCATATTTGGGACTTCAGATTGATATTTTGCAATGGCCAAAAATGTCAGAACGTAGCTTAAGAATTCGTTTTCCTTCATCATGATAAACTAAATTGTTACACCTTTTCAAATTGTTCCAGATAGTTAGAAAAAATCCTTTGCTGATAATCTTTGATCGCCCTTAAAGTCTCCAGACAGATTTTCCAGCAACAAGTTTCAAATGTTTCTCCCACTTAATCCCAAGTTTTACACAACAAACAGGAACATCTTTCTCCAATTTCGTCTGAAGGTGTTTCAAATTGTGTACTCCTATATATTTTCTTTTATTTTCGTTCAATCCAGTAATGTTTTGTGTTCTCAAAATTCTGGTTGGCGACTGAAATAGGACGCATTTCACTTCTCGTTAATAATACGTAGGTACCTACCCTCTCCTCCTGCCTTGCGTTTAGAAGCAGAAAACACTACGCCTTTTTTGAGTTTGTGCTATGTTTTTTTGCACTCTTTCGGGTTTTTCTCTTATTTTCAAAATTGAAACGGAGGAAGTACAGGAAGAGAAATCGGGTTTGTTCTTGCGAAAATTGTAGATGCAAAAAACGAGTTACAGTTCTGTTGAATGAATTATTCGGCTTCGAAAGGATGAAACTCGAGAAAAGGGCAGAAAGAGAGAGGTAGGGTCAGGCCGAAGTATTTCGGTGGTCCATTCTCCATTCTATAATAGTGGTGCCCCTGGTCGTTCAATCGATTGTGGTGAAGTAGTGAGGTGTGGTGGGGAAGCTGGCGAGACACGAAGAACCAAATTCGAACAAGATTCTGGAGGCCAAAAGGAGGAATCTTCGGGACAGGACGAGCCAGCAAGCCCGATGATTCGACCC